>NC_080389.1:0-290000 GCF_028751815.1 Salvia miltiorrhiza
TGGTTGGAACGTCACCTGGCTGTTTTCCCATGACCATATTGTTGCCAACAGTGAAAGAATCAAGGCATTCCGACTTGTAATGAAGAAAGGTGAGCAGTAATACCCGCATTGAAATCGTTCGGAAGGCAGTTCTGAACCGCACGATTTTCAAATACGATGCACTCGGGATCGTGCGGATCGGCCCGACCATAGTCGTAGCCCTCTGAGTTAGCTTTGAAATCAGCATTGGTTTGACTGAATCCGACCCATAACGAATGAGTTATGGCCAAAACAATGGACGTCTACCGGAAACGGAGCCAATGGAGGCCACTTGGATTCTGTTGTCTTGGCCCCGTTTCTTGCGAAATAATGTTTCGGCCTTATCTCCCTCGTTACTTATCGGATTGCGGCGATTCACGCGTCTATGGAAACCTTATTCCGATCCCTACGGCCTAATGCGGTCGAAATTGACGTTCGACTTCCGCACAAAAAACTGGGCAAGAAACGGGATATAGCCCTTGACGGAAAACGCAGATCCCCACTGTTTTGGCCGTATCTCCTTCGTTACTCGACGGATTGGGACGATTCTTGCGCCCTTGGAAAGCTAATTCACAGGCCCACAACAATACTGAACGGTCCAAATCACAATTCCAGTCCGTTGAAAAATTATCGGGCAGGTTGACCGGTAAACCATGCACCGAGCGATCTCGCCCTCCCGGCCCGAACCGAGATGCGGTCGGAGCGTGGTTGGAACGTCACTGTATGTTTCCCATGACATATGGGTTCCAAAGGTGAAAGAATCAAGGCATTCCGACTTGTAACGAAGGAAAGGTGCGCATAATACCCGATTCATCGTTCGGAAGCAGTTCTGAACCGCACGATTTTCAAATACGATGCACTCGGGATCGTGCGGATCGGCCCGACCATAGTCGTAGCCCTCTGAGTTAGTTTGAAATCAGCATTGGTTTGACATTGAATCCGACCCATAACGAATGAGTTATGGCCAAAACAATGGACGTCTACCGGGAAACGGAGCCAAATGGAGGCCACTTGGATTCTGTTGTCTTGGCCCCGTTTCTTGCGAAATAATGTTTCGGCCTTATCTCCCTCGTTACTTATCGGATTGCGGCGATTCACGCGTCTATGGAAACCTTATTCCGATCCCTACGGCCTAATGCGGTCGAAATTGAAGTTCGACTTCCGCACAAAAAACTGGGCAAGAAACGGGATATAGCCCTTGACGGAAAACGCAGATCCCCACTGTTTTGGCCGTATCTCCTTCGTTACTCGACGGATTGGGACGATTCTTGCGCCCTTGGAAAGCTAATTCACAGGCCCACAACAATACTGAACGGTCCAAATCACAATTCCAGTCCGTTGAAAAATTATCGGGCAGGTTGACCGGTAAACCATGCACCGAGCGACCTCGCCCTCCCGGCCCGAACCGAGATGCGGTCGGAGCGTGGTTGGAACGTCACTGTATGTTTCCCATGACATATGGGTTCCAAAGGTGAAAGAATCAAGGCATTCCGACTTGTAACGAAGGAAAGGTGCGCATAATACCCGATTCATCGTTCGGAAGCAGTTCTGAACCGCACGATTTTCAAATACGATGCACTCGGGATCGTGCGGATCGGCCCGACCATAGTCGTAGCCCTCTGAGTTAGTTTGAAATCAGCATTGGTTTGACTTGAATCCGACCCATAACGAATGAGTTATGGCCAAAACAATGGACGTCTACCGGGAAACGGAGCCAAATGGAGGCCACTTGGATTCTGTTGTCTTGGCCCCGTTTCTTGCGAAATAATGTTTCGGCCTTATCTCCCTCGTTACTTATCGGATTGCGGCGATTCACGCGTCTATGGAAACCTTATTCCGATCCCTACGGCCTAATGCGGTCGAAATTGAAGTTCGACTTCCGCACAAAAAACTGGGCAAGAAACGGGATATAGCCCTTGACGGAAAACGCAGATCCCCACTGTTTTGGCCGTATCTCCTTCGTTACTCGACGGATTGGGACGATTCTTGCGCCCTTGGAAAGCTAATTCACAGGCCCACAACAATACTGAACGGTCCAAATCACAATTCCAGTCCGTTGAAAAATTATCGGGCAGGTTGACCGGTAAACCATGCACCGAGCGATCCTCGCCCTCCCGGCCCGAACCGAGATGCGGTCGGAGCGTGGTTGGAACGTCACTGTATGTTTCCCATGACATATGGGTTCCAAAGGTGAAAGAATCAAGGCATTCCGACTTGTAACGAAGGAAAGGTGCGCATAATACCCGATTCATCGTTCGGAAGCAGTTCTGAACCGCACGATTTTCAAATACGATGCACTCGGGATCGTGCGGATCGGCCCGACCATAGTCGTAGCCCTCTGAGTTAGTTTGAAATCAGCATTGGTTTGACATGAATCCGACCCATAACGAATGAGTTATGGCCAAAACAATGGACGTCTACCGGGAAACGGAGCCAAATGGAGGCCACTTGGATTCTGTTGTCTTGGCCCCGTTTCTTGCGAAATAATGTTTCGGCCTTATCTCCCTCGTTACTTATCGGATTGCGGCGATTCACGCGTCTATGGAAACCTTATTCCGATCCCTACGGCCTAATGCGGTCGAAATTGAAGTTCGACTTCCGCACAAAAAACTGGGCAAGAAACGGGATATAGCCCTTGACGGAAAACGCAGATCCCCACTGTTTTGGCCGTATCTCCTTCGTTACTCGACGGATTGGGACGATTCTTGCGCCCTTGGAAAGCTAATTCACAGGCCCACAACAATACTGAACGGTCCAAATCACAATTCCAGTCCGTTGAAAAATTATCGGGCAGGTTGACCGGTAAACCATGCACCGAGCGATCTCGCCCTCCCGGCCCGAACCGAGATGCGGTCGGAGCGTGGTTGGAACGTCACTGTATGTTTCCCATGACATATGGGTTCCAAAGGTGAAAGAATCAAGGCATTCCGACTTGTAACGAAGGAAAGGTGCGCATAATACCCGATTCATCGTTCGGAAGCAGTTCTGAACCGCACGATTTTCAAATACGATGCACTCGGGATCGTGCGGATCGGCCCGACCATAGTCGTAGCCCTCTGAGTTAGTTTGAAATCAGCATTGGTTTGACATGAATCCGACCCATAACGAATGAGTTATGGCCAAAACAATGGACGTCTACCGGGAAACGGAGCCAAATGGAGGCCACTTGGATTCTGTTGTCTTGGCCCCGTTTCTTGCGAAATAATGTTTCGGCCTTATCTCCCTCGTTACTTATCGGATTGCGGCGATTCACGCGTCTATGGAAACCTTATTCCGATCCCTACGGCCTAATGCGGTCGAAATTGAAGTTCGACTTCCGCACAAAAAACTGGGCAAGAAACGGGATATAGCCCTTGACGGAAAACGCAGATCCCCACTGTTTTGGCCGTATCTCCTTCGTTACTCGACGGATTGGGACGATTCTTGCGCCCTTGGAAAGCTAATTCACAGGCCCACAACAATACTGAACGGTCCAAATCACAATTCCAGTCCGTTGAAAAATTATCGGGCAGGTTGACCGGTAAACCATGCACCGAGCGATCTCGCCCTCCCGGCCCGAACCGAGATGCGGTCGGAGCGTGGTTGGAACGTCACTGTATGTTTCCCATGACATATGGGTTCCAAAGGTGAAAGAATCAAGGCATTCCGACTTGTAACGAAGGAAAGGTGCGCATAATACCCGATTCATCGTTCGGAAGCAGTTCTGAACCGCACGATTTTCAAATACGATGCACTCGGGATCGTGCGGATCGGCCCGACCATAGTCGTAGCCCTCTGAGTTAGTTTGAAATCAGCATTGGTTTGACATGAATCCGACCCATAACGAATGAGTTATGGCCAAAACAATGGACGTCTACCGGGAAACGGAGCCAAATGGAGGCCACTTGGATTCTGTTGTCTTGGCCCCGTTTCTTGCGAAATAATGTTTCGGCCTTATCTCCCTCGTTACTTATCGGATTGCGGCGATTCACGCGTCTATGGAAACCTTATTCCGATCCCTACGGCCTAATGCGGTCGAAATTGACGTTCGACTTCCGCACAAAAAACTGGGCAAGAAACGGGATATAGCCCTTGACGGAAAACGCAGATCCCCACTGTTTTGGCCGTATCTCCTTCGTTACTCGACGGATTGGGACGATTCTTGCGCCCTTGGAAAGCTAATTCACAGGCCCACAACAATACTGAACGGTCCAAATCACAATTCCAGTCCGTTGAAAAATTATCGGGCAGGTTGACCGGTAAACCATGCACCGAGCGATCTCGCCCTCCCGGCCCGAACCGAGATGCGGTCGGAGCGTGGTTGGAACGTCACTGTATGTTTCCCATGACATATGGGTTCCAAAGGTGAAAGAATCAAGGCATTCCGACTTGTAACGAAGGAAAGGTGCGCATAATACCCGATTCATCGTTCGGAAGCAGTTCTGAACCGCACGATTTTCAAATACGATGCACTCGGGATCGTGCGGATCGGCCCGACCATAGTCGTAGCCCTCTGAGTTAGTTTGAAATCAGCATTGGTTTGACATGAATCCGACCCATAACGAATGAGTTATGGCCAAAACAATGGACGTCTACCGGGAAACGGAGCCAAATGGAGGCCACTTGGATTCTGTTGTCTTGGCCCCGTTTCTTGCGAAATAATGTTTCGGCCTTATCTCCCTCGTTACTTATCGGATTGCGGCGATTCACGCGTCTATGGAAACCTTATTCCGATCCCTACGGCCTAATGCGGTCGAAATTGACGTTCGACTTCCGCACAAAAAACTGGGCAAGAAACGGGATATAGCCCTTGACGGAAAACGCAGATCCCCACTGTTTTGGCCGTATCTCCTTCGTTACTCGACGGATTGGGACGATTCTTGCGCCCTTGGAAAGCTAATTCACAGGCCCACAACAATACTGAACGGTCCAAATCACAATTCCAGTCCGTTGAAAAATTATCGGGCAGGTTGACCGGTAAACCATGCACCGAGCGATCTCGCCCTCCCGGCCCGAACCGAGATGCGGTCGGAGCGTGGTTGGAACGTCACTGTATGTTTCCCATGACATATGGGTTCCAAAGGTGAAAGAATCAAGGCATTCCGACTTGTAACGAAGGAAAGGTGCGCATAATACCCGATTCATCGTTCGGAAGCAGTTCTGAACCGCACGATTTTCAAATACGATGCACTCGGGATCGTGCGGATCGGCCCGACCATAGTCGTAGCCCTCTGAGTTAGTTTGAAATCAGCATTGGTTTGACATGAATCCGACCCATAACGAATGAGTTATGGCCAAAACAATGGACGTCTACCGGGAAACGGAGCCAAATGGAGGCCACTTGGATTCTGTTGTCTTGGCCCCGTTTCTTGCGAAATAATGTTTCGGCCTTATCTCCCTCGTTACTTATCGGATTGCGGCGATTCACGCGTCTATGGAAACCTTATTCCGATCCCTACGGCCTAATGCGGTCGAAATTGACGTTCGACTTCCGCACAAAAAACTGGGCAAGAAACGGGATATAGCCCTTGACGGAAAACGCAGATCCCCACTGTTTTGGCCGTATCTCCTTCGTTACTCGACGGATTGGGACGATTCTTGCGCCCTTGGAAAGCTAATTCACAGGCCCACAACAATACTGAACGGTCCAAATCACAATTCCAGTCCGTTGAAAAATTATCGGGCAGGTTGACCGGTAAACCATGCACCGAGCGATCTCGCCCTCCCGGCCCGAACCGAGATGCGGTCGGAGCGTGGTTGGAACGTCACTGTATGTTTCCCATGACATATGGGTTCCAAAGGTGAAAGAATCAAGGCATTCCGACTTGTAACGAAGGAAAGGTGCGCATAATACCCGATTCATCGTTCGGAAGCAGTTCTGAACCGCACGATTTTCAAATACGATGCACTCGGGATCGTGCGGATCGGCCCGACCATAGTCGTAGCCCTCTGAGTTAGTTTGAAATCAGCATTGGTTTGACATGAATCCGACCCATAACGAATGAGTTATGGCCAAAACAATGGACGTCTACCGGGAAACGGAGCCAAATGGAGGCCACTTGGATTCTGTTGTCTTGGCCCCGTTTCTTGCGAAATAATGTTTCGGCCTTATCTCCCTCGTTACTTATCGGATTGCGGCGATTCACGCGTCTATGGAAACCTTATTCCGATCCCTACGGCCTAATGCGGTCGAAATTGACGTTCGACTTCCGCACAAAAAACTGGGCAAGAAACGGGATATAGCCCTTGACGGAAAACGCAGATCCCCACTGTTTTGGCCGTATCTCCTTCGTTACTCGACGGATTGGGACGATTCTTGCGCCCTTGGAAAGCTAATTCACAGGCCCACAACAATACTGAACGGTCCAAATCACAATTCCAGTCCGTTGAAAAATTATCGGGCAGGTTGACCGGTAAACCATGCACCGAGCGATCTCGCCCTCCCGGCCCGAACCGAGATGCGGTCGGAGCGTGGTTGGAACGTCACTGTATGTTTCCCATGACATATGGGTTCCAAAGGTGAAAGAATCAAGGCATTCCGACTTGTAACGAAGGAAAGGTGCGCATAATACCCGATTCATCGTTCGGAAGCAGTTCTGAACCGCACGATTTTCAAATACGATGCACTCGGGATCGTGCGGATCGGCCCGACCATAGTCGTAGCCCTCTGAGTTAGTTTGAAATCAGCATTGGTTTGACATGAATCCGACCCATAACGAATGAGTTATGGCCAAAACAATGGACGTCTACCGGGAAACGGAGCCAAATGGAGGCCACTTGGATTCTGTTGTCTTGGCCCCGTTTCTTGCGAAATAATGTTTCGGCCTTATCTCCCTCGTTACTTATCGGATTGCGGCGATTCACGCGTCTATGGAAACCTTATTCCGATCCCTACGGCCTAATGCGGTCGAAATTGACGTTCGACTTCCGCACAAAAAACTGGGCAAGAAACGGGATATAGCCCTTGACGGAAAACGCAGATCCCCACTGTTTTGGCCGTATCTCCTTCGTTACTCGACGGATTGGGACGATTCTTGCGCCCTTGGAAAGCTAATTCACAGGCCCACAACAATACTGAACGGTCCAAATCACAATTCCAGTCCGTTGAAAAATTATCGGGCAGGTTGACCGGTAAACCATGCACCGAGCGATCTCGCCCTCCCGGCCCGAACCGAGATGCGGTCGGAGCGTGGTTGGAACGTCACTGTATGTTTCCCATGACATATGGGTTCCAAAGGTGAAAGAATCAAGGCATTCCGACTTGTAACGAAGGAAAGGTGCGCATAATACCCGATTCATCGTTCGGAAGCAGTTCTGAACCGCACGATTTTCAAATACGATGCACTCGGGATCGTGCGGATCGGCCCGACCATAGTCGTAGCCCTCTGAGTTAGTTTGAAATCAGCATTGGTTTGACATGAATCCGACCCATAACGAATGAGTTATGGCCAAAACAATGGACGTCTACCGGGAAACGGAGCCAAATGGAGGCCACTTGGATTCTGTTGTCTTGGCCCCGTTTCTTGCGAAATAATGTTTCGGCCTTATCTCCCTCGTTACTTATCGGATTGCGGCGATTCACGCGTCTATGGAAACCTTATTCCGATCCCTACGGCCTAATGCGGTCGAAATTGACGTTCGACTTCCGCACAAAAAACTGGGCAAGAAACGGGATATAGCCCTTGACGGAAAACGCAGATCCCCACTGTTTTGGCCGTATCTCCTTCGTTACTCGACGGATTGGGACGATTCTTGCGCCCTTGGAAAGCTAATTCACAGGCCCACAACAATACTGAACGGTCCAAATCACAATTCCAGTCCGTTGAAAAATTATCGGGCAGGTTGACCGGTAAACCATGCACCGAGCGATCCTCGCCCTCCCGGCCCGAACCGAGATGCGGTCGGAGCGTGGTTGGAACGTCACTGTATGTTTCCCATGACATATGGGTTCCAAAGGTGAAAGAATCAAGGCATTCCGACTTGTAACGAAGGAAAGGTGCGCATAATACCCGATTCATCGTTCGGAAGCAGTTCTGAACCGCACGATTTTCAAATACGATGCACTCGGGATCGTGCGGATCGGCCCGACCATAGTCGTAGCCCTCTGAGTTAGTTTGAAATCAGCATTGGTTTGACATGAATCCGACCCATAACGAATGAGTTATGGCCAAAACAATGGACGTCTACCGGGAAACGGAGCCAAATGGAGGCCACTTGGATTCTGTTGTCTTGGCCCCGTTTCTTGCGAAATAATGTTTCGGCCTTATCTCCCTCGTTACTTATCGGATTGCGGCGATTCACGCGTCTATGGAAACCTTATTCCGATCCCTACGGCCTAATGCGGTCGAAATTGACGTTCGACTTCCGCACAAAAAACTGGGCAAGAAACGGGATATAGCCCTTGACGGAAAACGCAGATCCCCACTGTTTTGGCCGTATCTCCTTCGTTACTCGACGGATTGGGACGATTCTTGCGCCCTTGGAAAGCTAATTCACAGGCCCACAACAATACTGAACGGTCCAAATCACAATTCCAGTCCGTTGAAAAATTATCGGGCAGGTTGACCGGTAAACCATGCACCGAGCGATCTCGCCCTCCCGGCCCGAACCGAGATGCGGTCGGAGCGTGGTTGGAACGTCACTGTATGTTTCCCATGACATATGGGTTCCAAAGGTGAAAGAATCAAGGCATTCCGACTTGTAACGAAGGAAAGGTGCGCATAATACCCGATTCATCGTTCGGAAGCAGTTCTGAACCGCACGATTTTCAAATACGATGCACTCGGGATCGTGCGGATCGGCCCGACCATAGTCGTAGCCCTCTGAGTTAGTTTGAAATCAGCATTGGTTTGACATGAATCCGACCCATAACGAATGAGTTATGGCCAAAACAATGGACGTCTACCGGGAAACGGAGCCAAATGGAGGCCACTTGGATTCTGTTGTCTTGGCCCCGTTTCTTGCGAAATAATGTTTCGGCCTTATCTCCCTCGTTACTTATCGGATTGCGGCGATTCACGCGTCTATGGAAACCTTATTCCGATCCCTACGGCCTAATGCGGTCGAAATTGACGTTCGACTTCCGCACAAAAAACTGGGCAAGAAACGGGATATAGCCCTTGACGGAAAACGCAGATCCCCACTGTTTTGGCCGTATCTCCTTCGTTACTCGACGGATTGGGACGATTCTTGCGCCCTTGGAAAGCTAATTCACAGGCCCACAACAATACTGAACGGTCCAAATCACAATTCCAGTCCGTTGAAAAATTATCGGGCAGGTTGACCGGTAAACCATGCACCGAGCGATCTCGCCCTCCCGGCCCGAACCGAGATGCGGTCGGAGCGTGGTTGGAACGTCACTGTATGTTTCCCATGACATATGGGTTCCAAAGGTGAAAGAATCAAGGCATTCCGACTTGTAACGAAGGAAAGGTGCGCATAATACCCGATTCATCGTTCGGAAGCAGTTCTGAACCGCACGATTTTCAAATACGATGCACTCGGGATCGTGCGGATCGGCCCGACCATAGTCGTAGCCCTCTGAGTTAGTTTGAAATCAGCATTGGTTTGACATGAATCCGACCCATAACGAATGAGTTATGGCCAAAACAATGGACGTCTACCGGGAAACGGAGCCAAATGGAGGCCACTTGGATTCTGTTGTCTTGGCCCCGTTTCTTGCGAAATAATGTTTCGGCCTTATCTCCCTCGTTACTTATCGGATTGCGGCGATTCACGCGTCTATGGAAACCTTATTCCGATCCCTACGGCCTAATGCGGTCGAAATTGACGTTCGACTTCCGCACAAAAAACTGGGCAAGAAACGGGATATAGCCCTTGACGGAAAACGCAGATCCCCACTGTTTTGGCCGTATCTCCTTCGTTACTCGACGGATTGGGACGATTCTTGCGCCCTTGGAAAGCTAATTCACAGGCCCACAACAATACTGAACGGTCCAAATCACAATTCCAGTCCGTTGAAAAATTATCGGGCAGGTTGACCGGTAAACCATGCACCGAGCGATCTCGCCCTCCCGGCCCGAACCGAGATGCGGTCGGAGCGTGGTTGGAACGTCACTGTATGTTTCCCATGACATATGGGTTCCAAAGGTGAAAGAATCAAGGCATTCCGACTTGTAACGAAGGAAAGGTGCGCATAATACCCGATTCATCGTTCGGAAGCAGTTCTGAACCGCACGATTTTCAAATACGATGCACTCGGGATCGTGCGGATCGGCCCGACCATAGTCGTAGCCCTCTGAGTTAGTTTGAAATCAGCATTGGTTTGACATGAATCCGACCCATAACGAATGAGTTATGGCCAAAACAATGGACGTCTACCGGGAAACGGAGCCAAATGGAGGCCACTTGGATTCTGTTGTCTTGGCCCCGTTTCTTGCGAAATAATGTTTCGGCCTTATCTCCCTCGTTACTTATCGGATTGCGGCGATTCACGCGTCTATGGAAACCTTATTCCGATCCCTACGGCCTAATGCGGTCGAAATTGACGTTCGACTTCCGCACAAAAAACTGGGCAAGAAACGGGATATAGCCCTTGACGGAAAACGCAGATCCCCACTGTTTTGGCCGTATCTCCTTCGTTACTCGACGGATTGGGACGATTCTTGCGCCCTTGGAAAGCTAATTCACAGGCCCACAACAATACTGAACGGTCCAAATCACAATTCCAGTCCGTTGAAAAATTATCGGGCAGGTTGACCGGTAAACCATGCACCGAGCGATCTCGCCCTCCCGGCCCGAACCGAGATGCGGTCGGAGCGTGGTTGGAACGTCACTGTATGTTTCCCATGACATATGGGTTCCAAAGGTGAAAGAATCAAGGCATTCCGACTTGTAACGAAGGAAAGGTGCGCATAATACCCGATTCATCGTTCGGAAGCAGTTCTGAACCGCACGATTTTCAAATACGATGCACTCGGGATCGTGCGGATCGGCCCGACCATAGTCGTAGCCCTCTGAGTTAGTTTGAAATCAGCATTGGTTTGACATGAATCCGACCCATAACGAATGAGTTATGGCCAAAACAATGGACGTCTACCGGGAAACGGAGCCAAATGGAGGCCACTTGGATTCTGTTGTCTTGGCCCCGTTTCTTGCGAAATAATGTTTCGGCCTTATCTCCCTCGTTACTTATCGGATTGCGGCGATTCACGCGTCTATGGAAACCTTATTCCGATCCCTACGGCCTAATGCGGTCGAAATTGACGTTCGACTTCCGCACAAAAAACTGGGCAAGAAACGGGATATAGCCCTTGACGGAAAACGCAGATCCCCACTGTTTTGGCCGTATCTCCTTCGTTACTCGACGGATTGGGACGATTCTTGCGCCCTTGGAAAGCTAATTCACAGGCCCACAACAATACTGAACGGTCCAAATCACAATTCCAGTCCGTTGAAAAATTATCGGGCAGGTTGACCGGTAAACCATGCACCGAGCGATCTCGCCCTCCCGGCCCGAACCGAGATGCGGTCGGAGCGTGGTTGGAACGTCACTGTATGTTTCCCATGACATATGGGTTCCAAAGGTGAAAGAATCAAGGCATTCCGACTTGTAACGAAGGAAAGGTGCGCATAATACCCGATTCATCGTTCGGAAGCAGTTCTGAACCGCACGATTTTCAAATACGATGCACTCGGGATCGTGCGGATCGGCCCGACCATAGTCGTAGCCCTCTGAGTTAGTTTGAAATCAGCATTGGTTTGACATGAATCCGACCCATAACGAATGAGTTATGGCCAAAACAATGGACGTCTACCGGGAAACGGAGCCAAATGGAGGCCACTTGGATTCTGTTGTCTTGGCCCCGTTTCTTGCGAAATAATGTTTCGGCCTTATCTCCCTCGTTACTTATCGGATTGCGGCGATTCACGCGTCTATGGAAACCTTATTCCGATCCCTACGGCCTAATGCGGTCGAAATTGACGTTCGACTTCCGCACAAAAAACTGGGCAAGAAACGGGATATAGCCCTTGACGGAAAACGCAGATCCCCACTGTTTTGGCCGTATCTCCTTCGTTACTCGACGGATTGGGACGATTCTTGCGCCCTTGGAAAGCTAATTCACAGGCCCACAACAATACTGAACGGTCCAAATCACAATTCCAGTCCGTTGAAAAATTATCGGGCAGGTTGACCGGTAAACCATGCACCGAGCGATCTCGCCCTCCCGGCCCGAACCGAGATGCGGTCGGAGCGTGGTTGGAACGTCACTGTATGTTTCCCATGACATATGGGTTCCAAAGGTGAAAGAATCAAGGCATTCCGACTTGTAACGAAGGAAAGGTGCGCATAATACCCGATTCATCGTTCGGAAGCAGTTCTGAACCGCACGATTTTCAAATACGATGCACTCGGGATCGTGCGGATCGGCCCGACCATAGTCGTAGCCCTCTGAGTTAGTTTGAAATCAGCATTGGTTTGACATGAATCCGACCCATAACGAATGAGTTATGGCCAAAACAATGGACGTCTACCGGGAAACGGAGCCAAATGGAGGCCACTTGGATTCTGTTGTCTTGGCCCCGTTTCTTGCGAAATAATGTTTCGGCCTTATCTCCCTCGTTACTTATCGGATTGCGGCGATTCACGCGTCTATGGAAACCTTATTCCGATCCCTACGGCCTAATGCGGTCGAAATTGACGTTCGACTTCCGCACAAAAAACTGGGCAAGAAACGGGATATAGCCCTTGACGGAAAACGCAGATCCCCACTGTTTTGGCCGTATCTCCTTCGTTACTCGACGGATTGGGACGATTCTTGCGCCCTTGGAAAGCTAATTCACAGGCCCACAACAATACTGAACGGTCCAAATCACAATTCCAGTCCGTTGAAAAATTATCGGGCAGGTTGACCGGTAAATCATGCACCGAGCGATCTCGCCCTCCCGGCCCGAACCGAGATGCGGTCGGAGCGTGGTTGGAACGTCACTGTATGTTTCCCATGACATATGGGTTCCAAAGGTGAAAGAATCAAGGCATTCCGACTTGTAACGAAGGAAAGGTGCGCATAATACCCGATTCATCGTTCGGAAGCAGTTCTGAACCGCACGATTTTCAAATACGATGCACTCGGGATCGTGCGGATCGGCCCGACCATAGTCGTAGCCCTCTGAGTTAGCTTTGAAATCAGCATTGGTTTGACATGAATCCGACCCATAACGAATGAGTTATGGCCAAAACAATGGACGTCTACCGGGAAACGGAGCCAAATGGAGGCCACTTGGATTCTGTTGTCTTGGCCCCGTTTCTTGCGAAATAATGTTTCGGCCTTATCTCCCTCGTTACTTATCGGATTGCGGCGATTCACGCGTCTATGGAAACCTTATTCCGATCCCTACGGCCTAATGCGGTCGAAATTGACGTTCGACTTCCGCACAAAAAACTGGGCAAGAAACGGGATATAGCCCTTGACGGAAAACGCAGATCCCCACTGTTTTGGCCGTATCTCCTTCGTTACTCGACGGATTGGGACGATTCTTGCGCCCTTGGAAAGCTAATTCACAGGCCCACAACAATACTGAACGGTCCAAATCACAATTCCAGTCCGTTGAAAAATTATCGGGCAGGTTGACCGGTAAATCATGCACCGAGCGATCTCGCCCTCCCGGCCCGAACCGAGATGCGGTCGGAGCGTGGTTGGAACGTCACTGTATGTTTCCCATGACATATGGGTTCCAAAGGTGAAAGAATCAAGGCATTCCGACTTGTAACGAAGGAAAGGTGCGCATAATACCCGATTCATCGTTCGGAAGCAGTTCTGAACCGCACGATTTTCAAATACGATGCACTCGGGATCGTGCGGATCGGCCCGACCATAGTCGTAGCCCTCTGAGTTAGCTTGAAATCAGCAGTTGGTTTGACATGAATCCGACCCATAACGAATGAGTTATGGCCAAAACAGTGGACGTCTACCGGGAAACGGAGCCAATGGAGGCCACTTGGATTCTGTTGTCTTGGCCCCGTTTCTTGCGAAATAATGTTTCGGCCTTATCTCCCTCGTTACTTATCGGATTGCGGCGATTCACGCGTCTATGGAAACCTTATTCCGATCCCTACGGCCCGATGCGGTCGAAATTGACGTTCGACTTCCGCACAAAAAACTGGGCAAGAAACGGGATATAGCCCTTGACGGAAAACGCAGATCCCCACTGTTTTGGCCGTATCTCCTTCGTTACTCGACGGATTGGGACGATTCTTGCGCCGTTGGAAAGCTAAATCAGAGGACCAAAACAATACTGACCGGTCCAAATCACAATTCCAGTCCGTTGAAAAATTATCGGGCAGGTTGACCGGTAATCCATGCACCGAGCGATCTCGCCCTCCCGGCCCGAACCGAGATGCGGTCGGAGCGTGGTTGGAACGTCACTGTATGTTTCCCATGACATATGGGTTCCAAAGGTGAAAGAATCAAGGCATTCCGACTTGTAACGAAGGAAAGGTGCGCATAATACCCGATTCATCGTTCGGAAGCAGTTCTGAACCGCACGATTTTCAAATACGATGCACTCGGGATCGTGCGGATCGGCCCGACCATAGTCGTAGCCCTCTGAGTTAGCTTGAAATCAGCGTTGGTTTGACATGAATCCGACCCATAACGAATGAGTTATGGCCAAAACAGTGGACGTCTACCGGGAAACGGAGCCCAATGGAGGCCACTTGGATTCTGTTGTCTTGGCCCCGTTTCTTGCGAAATAATGTTTCGGCCTTATCTCCCTCGTTACTTATCGGATTGCGGCGATTCACGCGTCTATGGAAACCTTATTCCGATCCCTACGGCCGATGCGGTCGAATTGACGTTCGACTTCCGCACAAAAAACTGGGCAAGAAACGGGATATAGCCCTTGACGGAAAAACGCAGATCCCCACTGTTTTGGCCGTATCTCCTTCGTTACTCGACGGATTGGGACGATTCTCGCGCCCTTGGAAAGCTAAATCAGAGGTCCAAAACAATGCTGTCCGGTCCAAATCACAATTCCAGTCCGTTGAAAAATTATCGGGCAGGTTGACCGGTAATCCATGCACCGAGCGATCTCGCCCTCCCGGCCCGAACCGAGATGCTGTCGGAGCGTGGCTGGAACGTCACTGTATGTTTCCCATGACATATGGGTTCCAAAGGTGAAAGAATCAAGGCATTCCGACTTGTAACGAAGGAAAGGTGCGCATAATACCCGATTCATCGTTCGGAAGCAGCTCTGAACCGCACGATTTTCAAATACGATGCACTCGGGATCGTGCGGATCGGCCCGACCATAGTCGTAGCCCTCTGAGTTAGCTTGAAATCAGCGTTGGTTTGACATGAATCCGACCCATAACGAATGAGTTATGGCCAAAACAGTGGACGTCTACCGGGAAACGGAGCCCAATGGAGGCCACTTGGATTCTGTTGTCTTGGCCCCGTTTCTTGCGAAATAATGTTTCGGCCTTATCTCCCTCGTTACTTATCGGATTGCGGCGATTCACGCGTCTATGGAAACCTTATTCCGATCCCTACGGCCCATGCGGTCGAATTTGACGTTTGACTTCCGCACAAAAAACTGGGCAAGAAACGGGATATAGCCCTTGACGAAAAACGCAGATGCCCACTGTTTTGGCCGTATCTCCTTCGTTACTCGACGGATTGGGACGATTCTCGCGCCCTTGGAAAGCTAAATCAGAGGCCCAAAACAATGCTGACCGGTCCAAATCACAATTCCAGTCCGTTGAAAAATTATCGGGCAGGTTGACCGGTAATCCATGCACCGAGCGATCTCGCCCTCCCGGCCCGAACCGAGATGCTGTCGGAGCGTGGCTGGAACGTCACTGTATGTTTCCCATGACATATGGGTTCCAAAGGTGAAAGAATCAAGGCATTCCGACTTGTAACGAAGGAAAGGTGCGCATAATACCCGATTCATCGTTCGGAAGCAGCTCTGAACCGCACGATTTTCAAATACGATGCACTCGGGATCGTGCGGATCGGCCCGACCATAGTCGTAGCCCTCTGAGTTAGCTTGAAATCAGCGTTGGTTTGACATGAATCCGACCCATAACGAATGAGTTATGGCCAAAACAGTGGACGTCTACCGGGAAACGGAGCCCAATGGAGGCCACTTGGATTCTGTTGTCTTGGCCCCGTTTCTTGCGAAATAATGTTTCGGCCTTATCTCCCTCGTTACTTATCGGATTGCGGCGATTCACGCGTCTATGGAAACCTTATTCCGATCCCTACGGCCCGATGCGGTCGAATTTGACGTTTGACTTCCGCACAAAAAACTGGGCAAGAAACGGGATATAGCCCTTGACGAAAAACGCAGATGCCCACTGTTTTGGCCGTATCTCCTTCGTTACTCGACGGATTGGGACGATTCTCGCGCCCTTGGAAAGCTAAATCAGAGGCCCAAAACAATGCTGACCGGTCCAAATCACAATTCCAGTCCGTTGAAAAATTATCGGGCAGGTTGACCGGTAATCCATGCACCGAGCGATCTCGCCCTCCCGGCCCGAACCGAGATGCTGTCGGAGCGTGGCTGGAACGTCACTGTATGTTTCCCATGACATATGGGTTCCAAAGGTGAAAGAATCAAGGCATTCCGACTTGTAACGAAGGAAAGGTGCGCATAATACCCGATTCATCGTTCGGAAGCAGCTCTGAACCGCACGATTTTCAAATACGATGCACTCGGGATCGTGCGGATCGGCCCGACCATAGTCGTAGCCCTCTGAGTTAGCTTGAAATCAGCGTTGGTTTGACATGAATCCGACCCATAACGAATGAGTTATGGCCAAAACAGTGGACGTCTACCGGGAAACGGAGCCCAATGGAGGCCACTTGGATTCTGTTGTCTTGGCCCCGTTTCTTGCGAAATAATGTTTCGGCCTTATCTCCCTCGTTACTTATCGGATTGCGGCGATTCACGCGTCTATGGAAACCTTATTCCGATCCCTACGGCCCGATGCGGTCGAATTTGACGTTTGACTTCCGCACAAAAAACTGGGCAAGAAACGGGATATAGCCCTTGACGAAAAACGCAGATGCCCACTGTTTTGGCCGTATCTCCTTCGTTACTCGACGGATTGGGACGATTCTCGCGCCCTTGGAAAGCTAAATCAGAGGCCCAAAACAATGCTGACCGGTCCAAATCACAATTCCAGTCCGTTGAAAAATTATCGGGCAGGTTGACCGGTAATCCATGCACCGAGCGATCTCGCCCTCCCGGCCCGAACCGAGATGCTGTCGGAGCGTGGCTGGAACGTCACTGTATGTTTCCCATGACATATGGGTTCCAAAGGTGAAAGAATCAAGGCATTCCGACTTGTAACGAAGGAAAGGTGCGCATAATACCCGATTCATCGTTCGGAAGCAGCTCTGAACCGCACGATTTTCAAATACGATGCACTCGGGATCGTGCGGATCGGCCCGACCATAGTCGTAGCCCTCTGAGTTAGCTTGAAATCAGCGTTGGTTTGACATGAATCCGACCCATAACGAATGAGTTATGGCCAAAACAGTGGACGTCTACCGGGAAACGGAGCCCAATGGAGGCCACTTGGATTCTGTTGTCTTGGCCCCGTTTCTTGCGAAATAATGTTTCGGCCTTATCTCCCTCGTTACTTATCGGATTGCGGCGATTCACGCGTCTATGGAAACCTTATTCCGATCCCTACGGCCCGATGCGGTCGAATTTGACGTTTGACTTCCGCACAAAAAACTGGGCAAGAAACGGGATATAGCCCTTGACGAAAAACGCAGATGCCCACTGTTTTGGCCGTATCTCCTTCGTTACTCGACGGATTGGGACGATTCTCGCGCCCTTGGAAAGCTAAATCAGAGGCCCAAAACAATGCTGACCGGTCCAAATCACAATTCCAGTCCGTTGAAAAATTATCGGGCAGGTTGACCGGTAATCCATGCACCGAGCGATCTCGCCCTCCCGGCCCGAACCGAGATGCTGTCGGAGCGTGGCTGGAACGTCACTGTATGTTTCCCATGACATATGGGTTCCAAAGGTGAAAGAATCAAGGCATTCCGACTTGTAACGAAGGAAAGGTGCGCATAATACCCGATTCATCGTTCGGAAGCAGCTCTGAACCGCACGATTTTCAAATACGATGCACTCGGGATCGTGCGGATCGGCCCGACCATAGTCGTAGCCCTCTGAGTTAGCTTGAAATCAGCGTTGGTTTGACATGAATCCGACCCATAACGAATGAGTTATGGCCAAAACAGTGGACGTCTACCGGGAAACGGAGCCCAATGGAGGCCACTTGGATTCTGTTGTCTTGGCCCCGTTTCTTGCGAAATAATGTTTCGGCCTTATCTCCCTCGTTACTTATCGGATTGCGGCGATTCACGCGTCTATGGAAACCTTATTCCGATCCCTACGGCCCGATGCGGTCGAATTTGACGTTTGACTTCCGCACAAAAAACTGGGCAAGAAACGGGATATAGCCCTTGACGAAAAACGCAGATGCCCACTGTTTTGGCCGTATCTCCTTCGTTACTCGACGGATTGGGACGATTCTCGCGCCCTTGGAAAGCTAAATCAGAGGCCCAAAACAATGCTGACCGGTCCAAATCACAATTCCAGTCCGTTGAAAAATTATCGGGCAGGTTGACCGGTAATCCATGCACCGAGCGATCTCGCCCTCCCGGCCCGAACCGAGATGCTGTCGGAGCGTGGCTGGAACGTCACTGTATGTTTCCCATGACATATGGGTTCCAAAGGTGAAAGAATCAAGGCATTCCGACTTGTAACGAAGGAAAGGTGCGCATAATACCCGATTCATCGTTCGGAAGCAGCTCTGAACCGCACGATTTTCAAATACGATGCACTCGGGATCGTGCGGATCGGCCCGACCATAGTCGTAGCCCTCTGAGTTAGCTTGAAATCAGCGTTGGTTTGACATGAATCCGACCCATAACGAATGAGTTATGGCCAAAACAGTGGACGTCTACCGGGAAACGGAGCCCAATGGAGGCCACTTGGATTCTGTTGTCTTGGCCCCGTTTCTTGCGAAATAATGTTTCGGCCTTATCTCCCTCGTTACTTATCGGATTGCGGCGATTCACGCGTCTATGGAAACCTTATTCCGATCCCTACGGCCCGATGCGGTCGAATTTGACGTTTGACTTCCGCACAAAAAACTGGGCAAGAAACGGGATATAGCCCTTGACGAAAAACGCAGATGCCCACTGTTTTGGCCGTATCTCCTTCGTTACTCGACGGATTGGGACGATTCTCGCGCCCTTGGAAAGCTAAATCAGAGGCCCAAAACAATGCTGACCGGTCCAAATCACAATTCCAGTCCGTTGAAAAATTATCGGGCAGGTTGACCGGTAATCCATGCACCGAGCGATCTCGCCCTCCCGGCCCGAACCGAGATGCTGTCGGAGCGTGGCTGGAACGTCACTGTATGTTTCCCATGACATATGGGTTCCAAAGGTGAAAGAATCAAGGCATTCCGACTTGTAACGAAGGAAAGGTGCGCATAATACCCGATTCATCGTTCGGAAGCAGCTCTGAACCGCACGATTTTCAAATACGATGCACTCGGGATCGTGCGGATCGGCCCGACCATAGTCGTAGCCCTCTGAGTTAGCTTGAAATCAGCGTTGGTTTGACATGAATCCGACCCATAACGAATGAGTTATGGCCAAAACAGTGGACGTCTACCGGGAAACGGAGCCCAATGGAGGCCACTTGGATTCTGTTGTCTTGGCCCCGTTTCTTGCGAAATAATGTTTCGGCCTTATCTCCCTCGTTACTTATCGGATTGCGGCGATTCACGCGTCTATGGAAACCTTATTCCGATCCCTACGGCCCGATGCGGTCGAATTTGACGTTTGACTTCCGCACAAAAAACTGGGCAAGAAACGGGATATAGCCCTTGACGAAAAACGCAGATGCCCACTGTTTTGGCCGTATCTCCTTCGTTACTCGACGGATTGGGACGATTCTCGCGCCCTTGGAAAGCTAAATCAGAGGCCCAAAACAATGCTGACCGGTCCAAATCACAATTCCAGTCCGTTGAAAAATTATCGGGCAGGTTGACCGGTAATCCATGCACCGAGCGATCTCGCCCTCCCGGCCCGAACCGAGATGCTGTCGGAGCGTGGCTGGAACGTCACTGTATGTTTCCCATGACATATGGGTTCCAAAGGTGAAAGAATCAAGGCATTCCGACTTGTAACGAAGGAAAGGTGCGCATAATACCCGATTCATCGTTCGGAAGCAGCTCTGAACCGCACGATTTTCAAATACGATGCACTCGGGATCGTGCGGATCGGCCCGACCATAGTCGTAGCCCTCTGAGTTAGCTTGAAATCAGCGTTGGTTTGACATGAATCCGACCCATAACGAATGAGTTATGGCCAAAACAGTGGACGTCTACCGGGAAACGGAGCCCAATGGAGGCCACTTGGATTCTGTTGTCTTGGCCCCGTTTCTTGCGAAATAATGTTTCGGCCTTATCTCCCTCGTTACTTATCGGATTGCGGCGATTCACGCGTCTATGGAAACCTTATTCCGATCCCTACGGCCCGATGCGGTCGAATTTGACGTTTGACTTCCGCACAAAAAACTGGGCAAGAAACGGGATATAGCCCTTGACGAAAAACGCAGATGCCCACTGTTTTGGCCGTATCTCCTTCGTTACTCGACGGATTGGGACGATTCTCGCGCCCTTGGAAAGCTAAATCAGAGGCCCAAAACAATGCTGACCGGTCCAAATCACAATTCCAGTCCGTTGAAAAATTATCGGGCAGGTTGACCGGTAATCCATGCACCGAGCGATCTCGCCCTCCCGGCCCGAACCGAGATGCTGTCGGAGCGTGGCTGGAACGTCACTGTATGTTTCCCATGACATATGGGTTCCAAAGGTGAAAGAATCAAGGCATTCCGACTTGTAACGAAGGAAAGGTGCGCATAATACCCGATTCATCGTTCGGAAGCAGCTCTGAACCGCACGATTTTCAAATACGATGCACTCGGGATCGTGCGGATCGGCCCGACCATAGTCGTAGCCCTCTGAGTTAGCTTGAAATCAGCGTTGGTTTGACATGAATCCGACCCATAACGAATGAGTTATGGCCAAAACAGTGGACGTCTACCGGGAAACGGAGCCCAATGGAGGCCACTTGGATTCTGTTGTCTTGGCCCCGTTTCTTGCGAAATAATGTTTCGGCCTTATCTCCCTCGTTACTTATCGGATTGCGGCGATTCACGCGTCTATGGAAACCTTATTCCGATCCCTACGGCCCGATGCGGTCGAATTTGACGTTTGACTTCCGCACAAAAAACTGGGCAAGAAACGGGATATAGCCCTTGACGAAAAACGCAGATGCCCACTGTTTTGGCCGTATCTCCTTCGTTACTCGACGGATTGGGACGATTCTCGCGCCCTTGGAAAGCTAAATCAGAGGCCCAAAACAATGCTGACCGGTCCAAATCACAATTCCAGTCCGTTGAAAAATTATCGGGCAGGTTGACCGGTAATCCATGCACCGAGCGATCTCGCCCTCCCGGCCCGAACCGAGATGCTGTCGGAGCGTGGCTGGAACGTCACTGTATGTTTCCCATGACATATGGGTTCCAAAGGTGAAAGAATCAAGGCATTCCGACTTGTAACGAAGGAAAGGTGCGCATAATACCCGATTCATCGTTCGGAAGCAGCTCTGAACCGCACGATTTTCAAATACGATGCACTCGGGATCGTGCGGATCGGCCCGACCATAGTCGTAGCCCTCTGAGTTAGCTTGAAATCAGCGTTGGTTTGACATGAATCCGACCCATAACGAATGAGTTATGGCCAAAACAGTGGACGTCTACCGGGAAACGGAGCCCAATGGAGGCCACTTGGATTCTGTTGTCTTGGCCCCGTTTCTTGCGAAATAATGTTTCGGCCTTATCTCCCTCGTTACTTATCGGATTGCGGCGATTCACGCGTCTATGGAAACCTTATTCCGATCCCTACGGCCCGATGCGGTCGAATTTGACGTTTGACTTCCGCACAAAAAACTGGGCAAGAAACGGGATATAGCCCTTGACGAAAAACGCAGATGCCCACTGTTTTGGCCGTATCTCCTTCGTTACTCGACGGATTGGGACGATTCTCGCGCCCTTGGAAAGCTAAATCAGAGGCCCAAAACAATGCTGACCGGTCCAAATCACAATTCCAGTCCGTTGAAAAATTATCGGGCAGGTTGACC
This sequence comes from Salvia miltiorrhiza, assembly GCF_028751815.1. Classification (NCBI taxonomy): domain Eukaryota; kingdom Viridiplantae; phylum Streptophyta; class Magnoliopsida; order Lamiales; family Lamiaceae; genus Salvia; species Salvia miltiorrhiza. Next base: position 22,206 of record NC_080389.1, read on the forward strand.
GGTAATCCATGCACCGAGCGATCTCGCCCTCCCGGCCCGAACCGAGATGCTGTCGGAGCGTGGCTGGAACGTCACTGTATGTTTCCCATGACATATGGGTTCCAAAGGTGAAAGAATCAAGGCATTCCGACTTGTAACGAAGGAAAGGTGCGCATAATACCCGATTCATCGTTCGGAAGCAGCTCTGAACCGCACGATTTTCAAATACGATGCACTCGGGATCGTGCGGATCGGCCCGACCATAGTCGTAGCCCTCTGAGTTAGCTTGAAATCAGCGTTGGTTTGACATGAATCCGACCCATAACGAATGAGTTATGGCCAAAACAGTGGACGTCTACCGGGAAACGGAGCCCAATGGAGGCCACTTGGATTCTGTTGTCTTGGCCCCGTTTCTTGCGAAATAATGTTTCGGCCTTATCTCCCTCGTTACTTATCGGATTGCGGCGATTCACGCGTCTATGGAAACCTTATTCCGATCCCTACGGCCCGATGCGGTCGAATTTGACGTTTGACTTCCGCACAAAAAACTGGGCAAGAAACGGGATATAGCCCTTGACGAAAAACGCAGATGCCCACTGTTTTGGCCGTATCTCCTTCGTTACTCGACGGATTGGGACGATTCTCGCGCCCTTGGAAAGCTAAATCAGAGGCCCAAAACAATGCTGACCGGTCCAAATCACAATTCCAGTCCGTTGAAAAATTATCGGGCAGGTTGACCGGTAATCCATGCACCGAGCGATCTCGCCCTCCCGGCCCGAACCGAGATGCTGTCGGAGCGTGGCTGGAACGTCACTGTATGTTTCCCATGACATATGGGTTCCAAAGGTGAAAGAATCAAGGCATTCCGACTTGTAACGAAGGAAAGGTGCGCATAATACCCGATTCATCGTTCGGAAGCAGCTCTGAACCGCACGATTTTCAAATACGATGCACTCGGGATCGTGCGGATCGGCCCGACCATAGTCGTAGCCCTCTGAGTTAGCTTGAAATCAGCGTTGGTTTGACATGAATCCGACCCATAACGAATGAGTTATGGCCAAAACAGTGGACGTCTACCGGGAAACGGAGCCCAATGGAGGCCACTTGGATTCTGTTGTCTTGGCCCCGTTTCTTGCGAAATAATGTTTCGGCCTTATCTCCCTCGTTACTTATCGGATTGCGGCGATTCACGCGTCTATGGAAACCTTATTCCGATCCCTACGGCCCGATGCGGTCGAATTTGACGTTTGACTTCCGCACAAAAAACTGGGCAAGAAACGGGATATAGCCCTTGACGAAAAACGCAGATGCCCACTGTTTTGGCCGTATCTCCTTCGTTACTCGACGGATTGGGACGATTCTCGCGCCCTTGGAAAGCTAAATCAGAGGCCCAAAACAATGCTGACCGGTCCAAATCACAATTCCAGTCCGTTGAAAAATTATCGGGCAGGTTGACCGGTAATCCATGCACCGAGCGATCTCGCCCTCCCGGCCCGAACCGAGATGCTGTCGGAGCGTGGCTGGAACGTCACTGTATGTTTCCCATGACATATGGGTTCCAAAGGTGAAAGAATCAAGGCATTCCGACTTGTAACGAAGGAAAGGTGCGCATAATACCCGATTCATCGTTCGGAAGCAGCTCTGAACCGCACGATTTTCAAATACGATGCACTCGGGATCGTGCGGATCGGCCCGACCATAGTCGTAGCCCTCTGAGTTAGCTTGAAATCAGCGTTGGTTTGACATGAATCCGACCCATAACGAATGAGTTATGGCCAAAACAGTGGACGTCTACCGGGAAACGGAGCCCAATGGAGGCCACTTGGATTCTGTTGTCTTGGCCCCGTTTCTTGCGAAATAATGTTTCGGCCTTATCTCCCTCGTTACTTATCGGATTGCGGCGATTCACGCGTCTATGGAAACCTTATTCCGATCCCTACGGCCCGATGCGGTCGAATTTGACGTTTGACTTCCGCACAAAAAACTGGGCAAGAAACGGGATATAGCCCTTGACGAAAAACGCAGATGCCCACTGTTTTGGCCGTATCTCCTTCGTTACTCGACGGATTGGGACGATTCTCGCGCCCTTGGAAAGCTAAATCAGAGGCCCAAAACAATGCTGACCGGTCCAAATCACAATTCCAGTCCGTTGAAAAATTATCGGGCAGGTTGACCGGTAATCCATGCACCGAGCGATCTCGCCCTCCCGGCCCGAACCGAGATGCTGTCGGAGCGTGGCTGGAACGTCACTGTATGTTTCCCATGACATATGGGTTCCAAAGGTGAAAGAATCAAGGCATTCCGACTTGTAACGAAGGAAAGGTGCGCATAATACCCGATTCATCGTTCGGAAGCAGCTCTGAACCGCACGATTTTCAAATACGATGCACTCGGGATCGTGCGGATCGGCCCGACCATAGTCGTAGCCCTCTGAGTTAGCTTGAAATCAGCGTTGGTTTGACATGAATCCGACCCATAACGAATGAGTTATGGCCAAAACAGTGGACGTCTACCGGGAAACGGAGCCCAATGGAGGCCACTTGGATTCTGTTGTCTTGGCCCCGTTTCTTGCGAAATAATGTTTCGGCCTTATCTCCCTCGTTACTTATCGGATTGCGGCGATTCACGCGTCTATGGAAACCTTATTCCGATCCCTACGGCCCGATGCGGTCGAATTTGACGTTTGACTTCCGCACAAAAAACTGGGCAAGAAACGGGATATAGCCCTTGACGAAAAACGCAGATGCCCACTGTTTTGGCCGTATCTCCTTCGTTACTCGACGGATTGGGACGATTCTCGCGCCCTTGGAAAGCTAAATCAGAGGCCCAAAACAATGCTGACCGGTCCAAATCACAATTCCAGTCCGTTGAAAAATTATCGGGCAGGTTGACCGGTAATCCATGCACCGAGCGATCTCGCCCTCCCGGCCCGAACCGAGATGCTGTCGGAGCGTGGCTGGAACGTCACTGTATGTTTCCCATGACATATGGGTTCCAAAGGTGAAAGAATCAAGGCATTCCGACTTGTAACGAAGGAAAGGTGCGCATAATACCCGATTCATCGTTCGGAAGCAGCTCTGAACCGCACGATTTTCAAATACGATGCACTCGGGATCGTGCGGATCGGCCCGACCATAGTCGTAGCCCTCTGAGTTAGCTTGAAATCAGCGTTGGTTTGACATGAATCCGACCCATAACGAATGAGTTATGGCCAAAACAGTGGACGTCTACCGGGAAACGGAGCCCAATGGAGGCCACTTGGATTCTGTTGTCTTGGCCCCGTTTCTTGCGAAATAATGTTTCGGCCTTATCTCCCTCGTTACTTATCGGATTGCGGCGATTCACGCGTCTATGGAAACCTTATTCCGATCCCTACGGCTCGATGCGGTCGAATTTGACGTTTGACTTCCGCACAAAAAACTGGGCAAGAAACGGGATATAGCCCTTGACGAAAAACGCAGATGCCCACTGTTTTGGCCGTATCTCCTTCGTTACTCGACGGATTGGGACGATTCTCGCGCCCTTGGAAAGCTAAATCAGAGGCCCAAAACAATGCTGACCGGTCCAAATCACAATTCCAGTCCGTTGAAAAATTATCGGGCAGGTTGACCGGTAATCCATGCACCGAGCGATCTCGCCCTCCCGGCCCGAACCGAGATGCTGTCGGAGCGTGGCTGGAACGTCACTGTATGTTTCCCATGACATATGGGTTCCAAAGGTGAAAGAATCAAGGCATTCCGACTTGTAACGAAGGAAAGGTGCGCATAATACCCGATTCATCGTTCGGAAGCAGCTCTGAACCGCACGATTTTCAAATACGATGCACTCGGGATCGTGCGGATCGGCCCGACCATAGTCGTAGCCCTCTGAGTTAGCTTGAAATCAGCGTTGGTTTGACATGAATCCGACCCATAACGAATGAGTTATGGCCAAAACAGTGGACGTCTACCGGGAAACGGAGCCCAATGGAGGCCACTTGGATTCTGTTGTCTTGGCCCCGTTTCTTGCGAAATAATGTTTCGGCCTTATCTCCCTCGTTACTTATCGGATTGCGGCGATTCACGCGTCTATGGAAACCTTATTCCGATCCCTACGGCCCGATGCGGTCGAATTTGACGTTTGACTTCCGCACAAAAAACTGGGCAAGAAACGGGATATAGCCCTTGACGAAAAACGCAGATGCCCACTGTTTTGGCCGTATCTCCTTCGTTACTCGACGGATTGGGACGATTCTCGCGCCCTTGGAAAGCTAAATCAGAGGCCCAAAACAATGCTGACCGGTCCAAATCACAATTCCAGTCCGTTGAAAAATTATCGGGCAGGTTGACCGGTAATCCATGCACCGAGCGATCTCGCCCTCCCGGCCCGAACCGAGATGCTGTCGGAGCGTGGCTGGAACGTCACTGTATGTTTCCCATGACATATGGGTTCCAAAGGTGAAAGAATCAAGGCATTCCGACTTGTAACGAAGGAAAGGTGCGCATAATACCCGATTCATCGTTCGGAAGCAGCTCTGAACCGCACGATTTTCAAATACGATGCACTCGGGATCGTGCGGATCGGCCCGACCATAGTCGTAGCCCTCTGAGTTAGCTTGAAATCAGCGTTGGTTTGACATGAATCCGACCCATAACGAATGAGTTATGGCCAAAACAGTGGACGTCTACCGGGAAACGGAGCCCAATGGAGGCCACTTGGATTCTGTTGTCTTGGCCCCGTTTCTTGCGAAATAATGTTTCGGCCTTATCTCCCTCGTTACTTATCGGATTGCGGCGATTCACGCGTCTATGGAAACCTTATTCCGATCCCTACGGTCCGATGCGGTCGAATTTGACGTTTGACTTCCGCACAAAAAACTGGGCAAGAAACGGGATATAGCCCTTGACGAAAAACGCAGATGCCCACTGTTTTGGCCGTATCTCCTTCGTTACTCGACGGATTGGGACGATTCTCGCGCCCTTGGAAAGCTAAATCAGAGGCCCAAAACAATGCTGACCGGTCCAAATCACAATTCCAGTCCGTTGAAAAATTATCGGGCAGGTTGACCGGTAATCCATGCACCGAGCGATCTCGCCCTCCCGGCCCGAACCGAGATGCTGTCGGAGCGTGGCTGGAACGTCACTGTATGTTTCCCATGACATATGGGTTCCAAAGGTGAAAGAATCAAGGCATTCCGACTTGTAACGAAGGAAAGGTGCGCATAATACCCGATTCATCGTTCGGAAGCAGCTCTGAACCGCACGATTTTCAAATACGATGCACTCGGGATCGTGCGGATCGGCCCGACCATAGTCGTAGCCCTCTGAGTTAGCTTGAAATCAGCGTTGGTTTGACATGAATCCGACCCATAACGAATGAGTTATGGCCAAAACAGTGGACGTCTACCGGGAAACGGAGCCCAATGGAGGCCACTTGGATTCTGTTGTCTTGGCCCCGTTTCTTGCGAAATAATGTTTCGGCCTTATCTCCCTCGTTACTTATCGGATTGCGGCGATTCACGCGTCTATGGAAACCTTATTCCGATCCCTACGGCCCGATGCGGTCGAATTTGACGTTTGACTTCCGCACAAAAAACTGGGCAAGAAACGGGATATAGCCCTTGACGAAAAACGCAGATGCCCACTGTTTTGGCCGTATCTCCTTCGTTACTCGACGGATTGGGACGATTCTCGCGCCCTTGGAAAGCTAAATCAGAGGCCCAAAACAATGCTGACCGGTCCAAATCACAATTCCAGTCCGTTGAAAAATTATCGGGCAGGTTGACCGGTAATCCATGCACCGAGCGATCTCGCCCTCCCGGCCCGAACCGAGATGCTGTCGGAGCGTGGCTGGAACGTCACTGTATGTTTCCCATGACATATGGGTTCCAAAGGTGAAAGAATCAAGGCATTCCGACTTGTAACGAAGGAAAGGTGCGCATAATACCCGATTCATCGTTCGGAAGCAGCTCTGAACCGCACGATTTTCAAATACGATGCACTCGGGATCGTGCGGATCGGCCCGACCATAGTCGTAGCCCTCTGAGTTAGCTTGAAATCAGCGTTGGTTTGACATGAATCCGACCCATAACGAATGAGTTATGGCCAAAACAGTGGACGTCTACCGGGAAACGGAGCCCAATGGAGGCCACTTGGATTCTGTTGTCTTGGCCCCGTTTCTTGCGAAATAATGTTTCGGCCTTATCTCCCTCGTTACTTATCGGATTGCGGCGATTCACGCGTCTATGGAAACCTTATTCCGATCCCTACGGCCCGATGCGGTCGAATTTGACGTTTGACTTCCGCACAAAAAACTGGGCAAGAAACGGGATATAGCCCTTGACGAAAAACGCAGATGCCCACTGTTTTGGCCGTATCTCCTTCGTTACTCGACGGATTGGGACGATTCTCGCGCCCTTGGAAAGCTAAATCAGAGGCCCAAAACAATGCTGACCGGTCCAAATCACAATTCCAGTCCGTTGAAAAATTATCGGGCAGGTTGACCGGTAATCCATGCACCGAGCGATCTCGCCCTCCCGGCCCGAACCGAGATGCTGTCGGAGCGTGGCTGGAACGTCACTGTATGTTTCCCATGACATATGGGTTCCAAAGGTGAAAGAATCAAGGCATTCCGACTTGTAACGAAGGAAAGGTGCGCATAATACCCGATTCATCGTTCGGAAGCAGCTCTGAACCGCACGATTTTCAAATACGATGCACTCGGGATCGTGCGGATCGGCCCGACCATAGTCGTAGCCCTCTGAGTTAGCTTGAAATCAGCGTTGGTTTGACATGAATCCGACCCATAACGAATGAGTTATGGCCAAAACAGTGGACGTCTACCGGGAAACGGAGCCCAATGGAGGCCACTTGGATTCTGTTGTCTTGGCCCCGTTTCTTGCGAAATAATGTTTCGGCCTTATCTCCCTCGTTACTTATCGGATTGCGGCGATTCACGCGTCTATGGAAACCTTATTCCGATCCCTACGGCCCGATGCGGTCGAATTTGACGTTTGACTTCCGCACAAAAAACTGGGCAAGAAACGGGATATAGCCCTTGACGAAAAACGCAGATGCCCACTGTTTTGGCCGTATCTCCTTCGTTACTCGACGGATTGGGACGATTCTCGCGCCCTTGGAAAGCTAAATCAGAGGCCCAAAACAATGCTGACCGGTCCAAATCACAATTCCAGTCCGTTGAAAAATTATCGGGCAGGTTGACCGGTAATCCATGCACCGAGCGATCTCGCCCTCCCGGCCCGAACCGAGATGCTGTCGGAGCGTGGCTGGAACGTCACTGTATGTTTCCCATGACATATGGGTTCCAAAGGTGAAAGAATCAAGGCATTCCGACTTGTAACGAAGGAAAGGTGCGCATAATACCCGATTCATCGTTCGGAAGCAGCTCTGAACCGCACGATTTTCAAATACGATGCACTCGGGATCGTGCGGATCGGCCCAGACCATAGTCGTAGCCCTCTGAGTTAGCTTGAAATCAGCGTTGGTTTGACATGAATCCGACCCATAACGAATGAGTTATGGCCAAAACAGTGGACGTCTACCGGGAAACGGAGCCCAATGGAGGCCACTTGGATTCTGTTGTCTTGGCCCCGTTTCTTGCGAAATAATGTTTCGGCCTTATCTCCCTCGTTACTTATCGGATTGCGGCGATTCACGCGTCTATGGAAACCTTATTCCGATCCCTACGGTCCGATGCGGTCGAATTTGACGTTTGACTTCCGCACAAAAAACTGGGCAAGAAACGGGATATAGCCCTTGACGAAAAACGCAGATGCCCACTGTTTTGGCCGTATCTCCTTCGTTACTCGACGGATTGGGACGATTCTCGCGCCCTTGGAAAGCTAAATCAGAGGCCCAAAACAATGCTGACCGGTCCAAATCACAATTCCAGTCCGTTGAAAAATTATCGGGCAGGTTGACCGGTAATCCATGCACCGAGCGATCTCGCCCTCCCGGCCCGAACCGAGATGCTGTCGGAGCGTGGCTGGAACGTCACTGTATGTTTCCCATGACATATGGGTTCCAAAGGTGAAAGAATCAAGGCATTCCGACTTGTAACGAAGGAAAGGTGCGCATAATACCCGATTCATCGTTCGGAAGCAGCTCTGAACCGCACGATTTTCAAATACGATGCACTCGGGATCGTGCGGATCGGCCCAGACCATAGTCGTAGCCCTCTGAGTTAGCTTGAAATCAGCGTTGGTTTGACATGAATCCGACCCATAACGAATGAGTTATGGCCAAAACAGTGGACGTCTACCGGGAAACGGAGCCCAATGGAGGCCACTTGGATTCTGTTGTCTTGGCCCCGTTTCTTGCGAAATAATGTTTCGGCCTTATCTCCCTCGTTACTTATCGGATTGCGGCGATTCACGCGTCTATGGAAACCTTATTCCGATCCCTACGGCCCGATGCGGTCGAATTTGACGTTTGACTTCCGCACAAAAAACTGGGCAAGAAACGGGATATAGCCCTTGACGAAAAACGCAGATGCCCACTGTTTTGGCCGTATCTCCTTCGTTACTCGACGGATTGGGACGATTCTCGCGCCCTTGGAAAGCTAAATCAGAGGCCCAAAACAATGCTGACCGGTCCAAATCACAATTCCAGTCCGTTGAAAAATTATCGGGCAGGTTGACCGGTAATCCATGCACCGAGCGATCTCGCCCTCCCGGCCCGAACCGAGATGCTGTCGGAGCGTGGCTGGAACGTCACTGTATGTTTCCCATGACATATGGGTTCCAAAGGTGAAAGAATCAAGGCATTCCGACTTGTAACGAAGGAAAGGTGCGCATAATACCCGATTCATCGTTCGGAAGCAGCTCTGAACCGCACGATTTTCAAATACGATGCACTCGGGATCGTGCGGATCGGCCCAACCATAGTCGTAGCCCTCTGAGTTAGCTTGAAATCAGCGTTGGTTTGACATGAATCCGACCCATAACGAATGAGTTATGGCCAAAACAGTGGACGTCTACCGGGAAACGGAGCCCAATGGAGGCCACTTGGATTCTGTTGTCTTGGCCCCGTTTCTTGCGAAATAATGTTTCGGCCTTATCTCCCTCGTTACTTATCGGATTGCGGCGATTCACGCGTCTATGGAAACCTTATTCCGATCCCTACGGCCCGATGCGGTCGAATTTGACGTTTGACTTCCGCACAAAAAACTGGGCAAGAAACGGGATATAGCCCTTGACGAAAAACGCAGATGCCCACTGTTTTGGCCGTATCTCCTTCGTTACTCGACGGATTGGGACGATTCTCGCGCCCTTGGAAAGCTAAATCAGAGGCCCAAAACAATGCTGACCGGTCCAAATCACAATTCCAGTCCGTTGAAAAATTATCGGGCAGGTTGACCGGTAATCCATGCACCGAGCGATCTCGCCCTCCCGGCCCGAACCGAGATGCTGTCGGAGCGTGGCTGGAACGTCACTGTATGTTTCCCATGACATATGGGTTCCAAAGGTGAAAGAATCAAGGCATTCCGACTTGTAACGAAGGAAAGGTGCGCATAATACCCGATTCATCGTTCGGAAGCAGCTCTGAACCGCACGATTTTCAAATACGATGCACTCGGGATCGTGCGGATCGGCCCGACCATAGTCGTAGCCCTCTGAGTTAGCTTGAAATCAGCGTTGGTTTGACATGAATCCGACCCATAACGAATGAGTTATGGCCAAAACAGTGGACGTCTACCGGGAAACGGAGCCCAATGGAGGCCACTTGGATTCTGTTGTCTTGGCCCCGTTTCTTGCGAAATAATGTTTCGGCCTTATCTCCCTCGTTACTTATCGGATTGCGGCGATTCACGCGTCTATGGAAACCTTATTCCGATCCCTACGGCCCGATGCGGTCGAATTTGACGTTTGACTTCCGCACAAAAAACTGGGCAAGAAACGGGATATAGCCCTTGACGAAAAACGCAGATGCCCACTGTTTTGGCCGTATCTCCTTCGTTACTCGACGGATTGGGACGATTCTCGCGCCCTTGGAAAGCTAAATCAGAGGCCCAAAACAATGCTGACCGGTCCAAATCACAATTCCAGTCCGTTGAAAAATTATCGGGCAGGTTGACCGGTAATCCATGCACCGAGCGATCTCGCCCTCCCGGCCCGAACCGAGATGCTGTCGGAGCGTGGCTGGAACGTCACTGTATGTTTCCCATGACATATGGGTTCCAAAGGTGAAAGAATCAAGGCATTCCGACTTGTAACGAAGGAAAGGTGCGCATAATACCCGATTCATCGTTCGGAAGCAGCTCTGAACCGCACGATTTTCAAATACGATGCACTCGGGATCGTGCGGATCGGCCCAACCATAGTCGTAGCCCTCTGAGTTAGCTTGAAATCAGCGTTGGTTTGACATGAATCCGACCCATAACGAATGAGTTATGGCCAAAACAGTGGACGTCTACCGGGAAACGGAGCCCAATGGAGGCCACTTGGATTCTGTTGTCTTGGCCCCGTTTCTTGCGAAATAATGTTTCGGCCTTATCTCCCTCGTTACTTATCGGATTGCGGCGATTCACGCGTCTATGGAAACCTTATTCCGATCCCTACGGCCCGATGCGGTCGAATTTGACGTTTGACTTCCGCACAAAAAACTGGGCAAGAAACGGGATATAGCCCTTGACGAAAAACGCAGATGCCCACTGTTTTGGCCGTATCTCCTTCGTTACTCGACGGATTGGGACGATTCTCGCGCCCTTGGAAAGCTAAATCAGAGGCCCAAAACAATGCTGACCGGTCCAAATCACAATTCCAGTCCGTTGAAAAATTATCGGGCAGGTTGACCGGTAATCCATGCACCGAGCGATCTCGCCCTCCCGGCCCGAACCGAGATGCTGTCGGAGCGTGGCTGGAACGTCACTGTATGTTTCCCATGACATATGGGTTCCAAAGTTGAAAGAATCAAGGCATTCCGACTTGTAACGAAGGAAAGGTGCGCATAATACCCGATTCATCGTTCGGAAGCAGCTCTGAACCGCACGATTTTCAAATACGATGCACTCGGGATCGTGCGGATCGGCCAGACCATAGTCGTAGCCCTCTGAGTTAGCTTAAAATCAGCGTTGGTTTGACATGAATCCGACCCATAACGAATGAGTTATGGCCAAAACAGTGGACGTCTACCGGGAAACGGAGCCCAATGGAGGCCACTTGGATTCTGTTGTCTTGGCCCCGTTTCTTGCGAAATAATGTTTCGGCCTTATCTCCCTCGTTACTTATCGGATTGCGGCGATTCACGCGTCTATGGAAACCTTATTCCGATCCCTACGGCTCGATGCAGTCGAATTTGACGTTTGACTTCCGCACAAAAAACTGGGCAAGAAACGGGATATAGCCCTTGACGAAAAACGCAGATGCCCACTGTTTTGGCCGTATCTCCTTCGTTACTCGACGGATTGGGACGATTCTCATGCCCTTGGAAAGCTAAATCAGAGGCCCAAAACAATGCTGACCGGTCCAAATCACAATTCCAGTCCGTTGAAAAATTATCGGGCAGGTTGACCGGTAATCCATGCACCGAGCGATCTCGCACTCCCAGCCCGAACCGAGATGCTGTCGGAGCGTAGCTGGAACGTCACTGTATGTTTCCCATGACATATGGGTTCCAAAGGTGAAAGAATCAAGGCATTCCGACTTGTAACGAAGGAAAGGTGCGCATAATACCCGATTCATCGTTCGGAAGCTAGCTCTGAACCGCACGATTTTCAAATACGATGCACTCGGGATCGTGCGGATCGGCCCAGACCATAGTCGTAGCCCTCTGAGCTTAGCTTGAAATCAGCATTGGTTTGACATGAATCCGACCCATAACGAATGAGTTATGGCCAAAACAGTGGACGTCTACCGGGAAACGGAGCCCAATGGAGGCCACTTGGATTCTGTTGTCTTGGCCCCGTTTCTTGCGAAATAATGTTTCGGCCTTATCTCCCTCGTTACTTATCGGATTGCGGCGATTCACGCGTCTATGGAAACCTTATTCCGATCCCTACGGCTCGATGCGGTCGAATTTGACGTTTGACTTCCGCACAAAAAACTGGGCAAGAAACGGGATATAGCCCTTGACGAAAAACGCAGATGCCCACTGTTTTGGCCGTATCTCCTTCGTTACTCGACGGATTGGGACGATTCTCACGCCCTTGGAAAGCTAAATCAGAGGCCCAAAACAATGCTGACCGGTCCAAATCACAATTCCAGTCCGTTGAAAAATTATCGGGCAGGTTGACCGGTAATCCATGCACCGAGCGATCTCGCCCTCCCGGCCCGAACCGAGATGCTGTCGGAGCGTGGCTGGAACGTCACTGTATGTTTCCCATGACATATGGGTTCCAAAGGTGAAAGAATCAAGACATTCCGACTTGTGACGAAGGAAAGGTGCGCATAATACCCGATTCATCGTTCGGAAGCAGCTCTGAACCGCACGATTTTCAAATACGATGCACTCGGGATCGTGCGGATCGGCCCAACCATAGTCGTAGCCCTCTGAGTTAGCTTAAAATCAGCGTTGGTTTGACATGAATCCGACCCATAACGAATGAGTTATGGCCAAAACAGTGGACGTCTACCGGGAAACGGAGCTCAATGGAGACCACTTGGATTCTGTTGTCTTGGCCCCGTTTCTTGCAAAATAATTTTTCGGCCTTATCTCCCTCGTTACTTATCGGATTGCGGCGATTCACGCGTCTATGGAAACCTTATTCCGATCCCTACGGCCCGATGCGGTCGAATTTGACGTTTGACTTCCGCACAAAAAAATGGGCAAGAAACGGGATATAGCCCTTGACGAAAAACGCAGATGCCCACTGTTTTGGCCGTATCTCCTTCGTTACTTGACGGATTGGGACGATTCTCACGCCCTTGGAAAGCTAAATCAGAGGCCCAAAACAATGCTGACCGGTCCAAATCACAATTCCAGTCCGTTGAAAAATTATCGGGCAGGTTGACCGGTAATCCATGCACCGAGCGATCTCGCACTCCCGGCCCGAACCGAGATGCTGTCGGAGCGTCGCTGGAACGTCACTGTATGTTTCCCATGACATATGGGTTCCAAAGGTGAAAGAATCAAGACATTCCGACTTGTGACGAAGGAAAGGTGCGCATAATACCCGATTCATCGTTCGGAAGCAGCTCTGAACCGCACGATTTTCAAATACGATGCACTCGGGATCGTGCGGATCGGCCCAACCATAGTCGTAGCCCTCTGAGTTAGCTTAAAATCAGCGTTGGTTTGACATGAATCCGACCCATAACGAATGAGTTATGGCCAAAACAGTGGACGTCTACCGGGAAACGGAGCTCAATGGAGACCACTTGGATTCTGTTGTCTTGGCCCCGTTTCTTGCAAAATAATTTTTCGGCCTTATCTCCCTCGTTACTTATCGGATTGCGGCGATTCACGCGTCTATGGAAACCTTATTCCGATCCCTACGGCCCGATGCGGTCGAATTTGACGTTTGACTTCCGTACAAAAAATTGGGCAAGAAACGGGATATAGCCCTTGACGAAAAACGCAGATGCCCACTGTTTTGGCCGTATCTCCTTCGTTACTTGACGGATTGGGACGATTCTCACGCCCTTGGAAAGCTAAATCAGAGGCCCAAAACAATGCTGACCGGTCCAAATCACAATTCTAGTCCGTTGAAAAATTATCGGGCAGGTTGACGGTAATCCATGCACCGAGCGATCTCGCCCTCCCGGCCCGAACCGAGATGCTGTCGGAGCGTGGCTGGAACGTCACTGTATGTTTCCCATGACATATGGGTTCCAAAGGTGAAAGAATCAAGGCATTCCGACTTGTGACGAAGGAAAGGTGCGCATAATACCCGATTCATCGTTCGGAAGCAGCTCTGAACCGCACGATTTTCAAATACGATGCACTCGGGATCGTGCGGATCGGCCCAACCATAGTCGTAGCCCTCTGAGTTAGCTTAAAATCAGCGTTGGTTTGACATGAATCCGACCCATAACGAATGAGTTATGGCCAAAACAGTGGACGTCTACCGGGAAACGGAGCCCAATGGAGGCCACTTGGATTCTGTTGTCTTGGCCCCGTTTCTTGCGAAATAATGTTTCGGCCTTATCTCCCTCGTTACTTATCGGATTGCGGCGATTCACGCGTGTATGGAAACCTTATTCCGATCCCTACATCCCGATGTGGTCGAATTTGACGTTTGACTTCCGCACAAAAAATTGGGCAAGAAACGGGATATAGCCCTTGACGAAAAACGCAGATGCCCACTGTTTTGGCCGTATCTCCTTCGTTACTCGACGGATTGGGACGATTCTCACGCCCTTGGAAAGCTAAATCAGAGGCCCAAAACAATGCTGACCGGTCCAAATCACAATTCCAGTCCGTTGAAAAATTATCGGGCAGGTTGACCGGTAATCCATGCACCGAGCGATCTCGCACTCCCGGCCCGAACCGAGATGCTGTCGGAGCGTCGCTGGAACGTCACTGTATGTTTCCCATGACATATGGGTTCCAAAGGTGAAAGAATCAAGGCATTCCGACTTGTAATGAAGGAAAGGTGCGCATAATACCCGATTCATCGTTCGGAAGCAGCTCTGAACCGCACGATTTTCAAATATGATGCACTCGGGATCGTGCAGATCGGCCCGACCATAGTCGTAGCCCTCTGAGTTAGCTTGAAATCAGCGTTGGTTTGACATGAATCCGACCCATAACGAATGAGTTATGGCCAAAACAATGGACGTCTACCGGGAAACGGAGCCCAATGGAGGCCAATTGGATTCTGTTGTCTTGGCCCCGTTTCTTGCGAAATAATGTTTCGGCCTTATCTCCCTCGTTACTTATCGGATTGCGGCGATTCACGCGTGTATGGAAACCTTATTCCGATCCCTACATCCCGATGTGGTCGAATTTGACGTTTGACTTCCGCACAAAAAATTGGGCAAGAAACGGGATATAGCCCTTGACGAAAAACGCAGATGCCCACTGTTTTGGCCGTATCTCCTTCGTTACTTGACGGATTGGGACGATTCTCACGCCCTTGGAAAGCTAAATCAGAGGCCCAAAACAATGCTGACCGGTCCAAATCACAATTCCAGTCCGTTGAAAAATTATCGGGCAGGTTGACCGGTAATCCATGCACCGAGCGATCTCGCACTCCCGGCCCGAACCGAGATGCTGTCGGAGCGTCGCTGGAACGTCACTGTATGTTTCCCATGACATATGGGTTCCAAAGGTGAAAGAATCAAGGCATTCCGACTTGTAACGAAGGAAAGGTGCACATAATACCCGATTCATCGTTCGGAAGCAGCTCTGAACCGCACGATTTTCAAAGACGATGCACTCGGGATCGTGCGGATCGGCCCGACCATAGTCGTATCCCTCTGAGCTAGCTTGAAATCAGCGTTGGTTTGACATGAATCCGACCCATAACGAATGAGTTATGGCCAAAACAGTGGACGTCTACCGGGAAACGGAGCCTAATGGAGGCCACTTGGATTCTGTTGTCTTGGCCCCGTTTCTTGCGAAATAATGTTTCGGCCTTATCTCCCTCGTTACTTATCGGATTGCGGCGATTCACGCGTCTATGGAAACCTTATTCCGATCCCTACGGCCCGATGCGGTCGAATTTGACGTTTGACTTCCGCTCGCAATTCATACAGTTACACAGCCAATTCATACGTACGTTGGCTGCCCATGAGTCGTATCAACCTTGTCGATGATTTGCGTGGACGTTTAACGGTGGCTGCTTCTTTGGGCAGCACCACCTCTAGCATGCGTGAGGCAGATTTCTTTCATTTTCATTTTCTTTCCTTATTTGATGTTCTTAGATTAGATTTTTGCGATTGTGTCTGGTTTGATATTACATTTCGTAAGATTCATAGGTGTTTTTGGTGGTATCCGGTTTTTATGTCTTGTTTTGCTGTTGAAAGTCGGGATTGTCTAAGGGCGATGGTTAGGCCGGAGCTTTTGAGGCGATTCGTTCCGCTTTCTCGGCATTTATTTTTTTGCGATTTTTTGCGCTTTGTACTGGACGAGCACTCTTTTTCCTCTTTTAGCTTTTTCCGTTGCAGATTTTGCTATAAGAGGTTTTAATGAGGCTCGGCCTTTAGTCTGTTTTTTCTATGCTCTCAAGGGTTTAGGTTTTTTCTATTTTCTTTTAATAATAGCTTTATTTTAATCTAATAGTGCAAGTTATTGTTTAAGACTTTCATGTAGAAGGACTATTCAAGAGATATATTATTATTATTATTATTATTATTATTGAATCAATAAAGTTCTTGCTTTACAAAATATTATTTAATGTACACTCGTTTCATGTGTAATGCGTTCACACATGTTTTGTTATTGATTTGTATTAGATCACTTTACAAAGTACTCCATGATATGTAATTTATTATTTCTTCTCAATTTAATGTTTTTTAAATGTAAATTTATTGTTGAGATAATATTATATTTACTAATCCGAATTGGATAGTTTTAGCAAAGTCATGTATGACGAAGAAAATATTTATGCATAATCAAGCTACAACTAGTTTATTAATATTACTAATATTTTATGTAATTATTTTATAAAAGCTTAAGGATTATTTAACGACTTTTTGTAATCATTTATGGTAATTTAATTTATAAATTACAATTCTTCATTAAAAAAATTACGGCTAACAATTAATATATGTAAAATGATTAGACGACAACTTATTCTAAAGAACTAATAGAAAAATTATCGCAAACTTGCGTGTATATAAAACCCATATAGATTGTTATTACAATATTATTGCAAAAATTTCGTCGTAGATTTACATCCTAAAAGTAAAATAACTCATATACATTGCTTACTTGTGTCAGATAATATATAACATAATTGTGTCATTATTTTGCAACACTATTTTCAATGTGTTATATAATTGTAGCATTTCATTTAGGTGTCGCAGATAAATTGTCGTAAATTAGAGACACAAGATAAACTGACACATATGTGTTACACAATTTTGACACAATATATAGATGACGCACAATTGTCGTATATTTTACAACATTGAATTCGACACAATTCTAAATGGGTCGTATAATAATGACATTTTAATGAGGTGTCACAAATAATCGTCGCAATTCAGAGACAGAAAAATATGTGTCGCATTTGTGTCAAAAAAATACGACACAATATTTAAATAAAGCACAATTGTCGCAAATATACAACATTAAATACGACAATGTCTTCAATTTGTCGTATAATAATGACATCTTAATGAAGTGTCACATAAAATATGTCATAATTTAGAGACATAAAAATATGTGTTGCATATGTGTCAAAAAATTACAACACAGGAATAAGATGACGCATAATTGTCGCAATTACACGACACTAAATGCATAAGTGTGGTAAATTTATGACACCAACGAGTAGTGTCGCACATGTGTATGTCGCAATAGGTCAAGAATGTTGTAACGCGTGTTCTACATATAATTCAGCCGTTTTTAGTTTTTACAAAAAGATGTGTTTTTATTATAGCCCAACCCTATATATATATATATATATATATATATATATATATATATTTATATATATTTGTATGTTTTATGGAGGCCAACACTATACATGTGCGTGTGTGTGTTTGTCTATGTTTCCGACCATTTCATAAAATTCTAATTATGAAAACCATATAGTCAAGGTCATAATCCGAGGCTGCTCGAAGGTTTCAGATTCGCGCAACAAATCATTTAAATCGAACTACTTAATTGTAATCTCTCATATATATTTGATATATTTTTATTTCTTATTATGCGATTTTGACTTATATATAGCCTCTAGTATTGATTGCGGTAAAGAATAATCTTATTTAACAGCTTTGCCTTTATAGCCTCACAAACTAGTTCCTCAACTAATTTTATGAATTAGACTATTTTTATTTGAAAATGATTTGAATTAAAACCATATATTCATTGGTCCATTGGAAAGACATGTAGCGCATTTACTACAAACTAAACCTAATTTGAATATCCTCAAGTTAATAAATTGGAATATAATTTGAAATTGGATATAGCACTCCAATAATATTTTTTAATTTTTAATTAATGTTTAATTACATTTTAATTGTGATTAGTAAACTCTAATGAATATTAATAACGAGTGCTGTGCTATTGGTCAGCCATGGATCTTGCAGGCCCCACATCACCCGAAACCATATGTAGCTCTTGACTGACAATACTTGTTCAAAGAAATATTTTTTGCATATGTAGCTCTTGACTGGCAATACTTGTTCAAAGAAATATTTTTTGCTCATTTTAGAACCAAATTATTGAGAAAGTATGCCAATGCAATTCAAGAATATGCTTCAAAAGTTAAGCTAAGAGAGAGGGAGATGACAAGAAATCAATAACTTCACACTGCAACTCCAAAACAAATGGAACATCTAAACCATCATCAGAAATGTATGTTTTAAACAAAAGAAACTCCAAAACAAATGGAAGATCTAAACCATCATCTGAAATGTATGTTTTAAACAAAAGAAGCCGAATGAACTAACTATATTAACAAAGGGGGAAAAAACACAGTTTCATTTCTCAGAATGCGGCAGCCACACTGCCTTTCGAAAACTAGGGTTGAAATTCTGCATCTCGAACGCAAACTGATCATGACAACGCTTGTCTTTCTTAAAGAAGGGCTGTATATCTTTTCTCATCATGGCTCCTACGCAAAGTCCTCTAAGAAGCAAAACCCGCTACATCCATCCATGCAACACCAAAGTTATATCGGATGAATGGGAAATTAAATGTATCCGAGTTAGAAGAATTAAGTAAATAGAACAATACCCGATCCATATTCCAATAAGCTCCAAGAACAATTGATGTGATTGCCCGAAGTGCAGGAAAAAGCACAATCAGAGGTGCATGGCTTTAAGTTATATTAAAACATATCAGCAGTCAGCACGATGATGCTACATAAACGAAGAATATAGGTAAAGATAAAACAAGAAACACCACTGTACTTACTCAAAAAGATAGGCAAGCTTGAAACATACGTCTTCATCTTTATACATGGTTGTTTCTATTCCATTTTTATAGTGAGATATATAAAACAATGCCCAACAAGCTTCTTTCAAGACCTCTTCATCTTTTAAATCAAGGAGAGACTTAAAAGTCCGAATGGCAAACAGAACCTACAGCCAAGAAAACGAATAAACGATACATTAGTCAGTTGATGAACACATACATTTATGAGTATTAAAGTGACTAGAAAACAAGACATTGTCAATATTGGAAAGATTAGAACTCCCTCCCAACTAAAAATTTCAATCTCCACAAGTAAAAATGCAGCCAAGAATGCATAAATAAAACTTAAGTATGAGTAGTAATTAGGTTGAAATAGCGACCTGCTCCAATGGAACTTTAGGTGCTCCCCCAGAGATATTAGTGAGAGTCTCAAAGATATTAGTCAGAGTCCGGGTAGCAATTCTCAGAAAAGAAAGGCTGTTGTTATGCTTTTCAGACAAAGTGAGAAGTGTTGAAAGTAAATCTACAGAAGTCAAGATTAGCAAGCAGCAAAAGTCAGAAAGAGAAGCAGCGTGCCTTTATTTATCTGTCAAAGATTTACCACGGATCCCTTAATCATAGGGATCCTGGTAAGACTTTAATATCATGTAATACATTATAAAAGATGATAGAATTCTTCAGAAATAAGGAGCAATACAACATCAAGAGAAATACAATAACAATCATTTGCTTCTCTTTATCTTTCTCTATGCATTATGATAATAGCATGTTTTAACATGGTATCAGAGCAGGTTCAGCAGGTTCAACCATAGGAACTCAGAAACGAATCATCATTGTTCATAATCCAAAACCAAAACCATTCCTAGCCAATACACCAAACCATTCCTAACCAATACACCAAACCAAAACCTCTGTTCTTCATTTCCTGAAAAAAAATGCCAGGAGAGATTGAAGCCATAAACCAAACAGATTCAAATGAATCAATTCAACAAATCCACAGAATGGATCGAACTTACCCAAATCCACTCGACTGGTGTGAAGAAGGGATCAATAAGCACAGAAAACTGATCGGAAATCACCGATTATTTCAGTTCCTCTCCGGATTTGATAGGAGATATGACAGACTTCGTCGGGACATTCTCAAGGAAGTTCCCTCAGCCGAGTCGGCATTCTCAAGAGTGAGATGGGAGGCCGCCCGGCTACAGCCGGCAACCAACCCGGACCCTTCATCATCGGGAGCCATCGGGACCGGGATTGCCACCGTCCACTGCCATACGCCTCGGCCGGAAGACGGCTTTCAGCCGACCACCACCGGCAGAGGTCAGCCAAACCGCTCAGGCAGCTCTTCATCGAACTCTCCGAGATATCAAATTCACCGTCAAACAGCAGCGGCAACTCCTCCGCTGCTGCAGCTGCTGCGGCGCGGATCTGATCAACGGCATCGCCACGCCACGGCCAGGCAGCAACATGTCGCTGACCGCCGACGTGTCGGTGAAGAACCCCAACTTCGCGTCATTCCGGTACCCGGAGACGACGTCGGCGCTGTTCTACCGCGGCGCGGCGGTCGGCAAGGCGCGCGGCCCCGCGGGGAGGGCGCGGGCGCGGCGCACGGCGAGGATGAACGTGACGGTGGAGATGATCGCGGATCGGGTGCTGGCGCAGCCGGATCTCGGGTCGGATATCAACTCGGGGCTCCTGACGCTGGGCAGAATGGAGTATCGGGAATTAAGGGGGAGGCGGCTGGAGGAAATTGGGGAGAATTAAAAGCAGGTATAGGGTTTGGTGTTTTCACACCAAACCCTCCATCTTTTCCTTATTATCATAAAAGACCCCATTTTATGCCAACTAACCCCCCAAGTTCCGAGATATTACAAAAGCCACCCCTTGATTCTAATGAATTGCAGAAATTACCCCATGTTATGCAAAAAGACCCACCTACTCTTATTAAATATCAGAATAGCCCCCATTTGCAGCCTAGTCCCTCGAAATTTAGGGATTTATATAGTATACCCCATTTTATGCAAAACCAACCCCAAAAAATGCATAATCATGATATTGACCCTAAAAGGCCTTCAAACTTTTCCGCTGTGTACCAGATGTCAGGTAATAATAGGGATAGAGATAAAGGGTGGATTTTTGATTGTGGAGCCACTGATACAATGACTTTTGATAAAACTGATATTATTAAGTCATCAACATCACATCGTACGCATGTTCAGACTGCAAATGGTGATTTGACTCGTGTTAAAGGAGCCGGAACTATAGAAATTTCCCCTACTTTACGTCTCTCAAATTATCTTTATGTCCCGTCTCTTTCACACAAACTCTTATCTATTAGCCATGTTACAAAAGAATTCAATTGTACCATGATAATGCATCCCCACTTCTGTTTGCTTCAGGATATCAGGACGGGGGAGATTATTGGGCGTGGCACTGAGCGGGATGGATTGTACTATGTGGATGAGATAGCTCAACAAGGCAAGGTGATGCTGGCTCACGGAACTGCTGACCGGGAAGCCTGGCTTTGGCACCGTCGGTTAGGGCATCCATCCATGGGGTATCTTAAGCTTTTATTTCCTAAATTAATAAAAAATGATGAGAATTTATCTTGTGAAACTTGTGTTTTAGCTAAAAGCCACCGAAAATCTTTTAAGCCTAATGACACACAAGTAAACTCCATATTTTCTCTTGTTCATTCTGATGTTTGGGGTCCTTCACCCGTGGTAGGGGGACAAGGTTTTAAATATTTTCTGTTATTTATTGATGATTGCACTAGGATGACATGGGTATATTTTTTAAAACACAAATCTGAAGTTTTTGAAAAATTTACTCATTTCCATACTATGGTTCAAACTCAGTTTCAGAAAAACATCCAAACCCTTAGAACTGATAATGGGGGGGAATTTGTTAATAATTCAATGAAAATATTTTGTCAAACAAAAGGGATTATTCATCAAACTACTTGCCCCCACACTCCTGAACAAAACGGAGTTGCCGAAAGAAAAAACCGAATTTTACTTGAAATGACTCGTTCTATGATGATTGAGTCTCATGTTCCCTCCTCTTTTTGGCCCGAGGCCGTGAAAACCTCGGCTTACCTTATTAACCGTCTCCCTACTAGGACTCTTAAACTTCAAACACCATTACAGAAATTGTCTACTCTGGCCTCCATACCTCTTGCCCTTACACTTCAACCACGGGTCTTTGGGTGCTCTGTTTTCGTTCACATTCCGAAACATGAACGCACCAAACTCTCTCCTTGTGCAGTCAAGTGTGTGTTTGTAGGTTATGGAGTTAATCAAAAAGGATATAGGTGTTACAATTCCAAAACCCGTCAAATCATCACCACCATGAACTGTGATTTCCTTGAAACTGAGTATTTCTACGATAACCACCTTACCAGTCAGGGGGAGAGTGAGAGTGAGATCGACTTGTTAAGTTGGTTACCAATGCCAGTCTCGGAAGCAGATCCAACAGAAAAAGTTAGCCTTGCCACCGAGCATGTTTCATCCACTCCAGAACAATCTAGTCCGCTGCATGAGCCTATATCTTCTCCGCCACTGATATCTGAGGTAAGATCTTCTGAACCTACTATTGTGGCTTCTGATTCTGCTGATAATATTTCTCAAGTCATTGAAGAAGAACAGGAGGATAATACAGTAGATGGAGATACTGGGAGATATGTGCTACCACCCAGGAGTAATCGGGGTGTACCTCCTAAACGGTATACCCCAGAGAAAATTGTGAGGAATTCGCGATACTCAATTGGGAATATCGCCAAGGGAAACTTGTCCAAAAATGCCACAGCCTATGAAGCGGCCTTATATGATGAGGAGATTCCACAAACAGCAGAGCAAGCCCTGAAGATCGAGCATTGGAGAAATGCTATGAAGAAAGAGATAGGAGCCCTAAACCGAAACCATACATGGGAGAAGTGTAGACTACCAAAGGGGAAGAAAACTGTAGGATGCAGATGGGTCTTCACAATCAAAAGGAGACCGGATGGATCTATTGAGCGTTACAAAGCTCGATTGGTCGCAAAAGGATACACACAGATGTATGGAATCGACTATGAGGAGACCTTCTCACCTGTTGCAAAGATGAACACTGTCAGAGTGCTCCTCTCAATTGCTGCTAATAAGGACTGGGATCTTCATCAGTTCGATGTTACAAATGCTTTCCTACATGGAGAGCTTGAAGAAGAGAGAGAAGTCTACATGGAGGTGCCTCAAGGCTTTTCAGGAGATTTTGGAGAGGGTGAAGTTTGCAAGTTGAAGAAAACCTTATATGGGCTCAAGCAGTCTCCCAGAGCTTGGTTTGGAAGATTCACCGCAGCCATGAAGAAGTTTGGGTACCAGCAAAGCAACTCAGATCACACCTTATTCTTAAAGAAACGAGGTGATCTAATCTCTTGTTTGGTCATTTATGTTGATGACATGATTATAACAGGGGATGACACAGAGGAGATTCAAAAGTTGAAAGAAAGCTTGTTCAAAGAGTTCGAAATGAAGGACTTAGGAAAACTAAAATACTTCCTCGGAATTGAAGTTCTCAGATCAAAGAAGGGGATCTTCATCAACCAGAAGAAGTATACTCTAGATCTCCTAGCTGAAACTGGGATGCTAGATTGCAAGCCAGCAGAAACTCCTATTATCGTAAATCATGGGCTACAAATTGTGGAAGGAGCTCAGTTAGCCGATCGAGGACAATATCAGCGTCTGGTAGGGAAACTTATCTATCTTTCCCATACTCGACCTGACATTGCTTATGCTGTTGGTGTTGTTAGTCAATTCATGCACCAACCACAGGCTGACCACATGGAAGCTGCGCTCAGAATTGTGAGATATTTGAAGAAGACTTTTGACTATGGAGTGCTGTTCAAAAAGGCTGGACACCTTGAGATACAAGCTTATACCGATGCTGACTGGGCAGGAAATCCAAATGACAGAAAGTCAACAGCTGGATACTTTGCATCTGTGGGAGGAAATCTTGTCTCATGGAGAAGCAAGAAACAAAAGGTGGTTGCACTCTCAAGTGCAGAATCAGAATTCAGAGGAATCAAGAGTGGGTTAACCGAAGTCCTTTGGCTAAGAAGATTGTTGATGGAATTAGGCCTTCACCCAACAAAGACGTGCCAAATGTACTGCGACAACAAGGCTGCCATCAGCATATCTGAGAACCCAGTTCAACATGATAGAACTAAACATGTCGAAGTGGATAGGCACTTTATCAAGGAGAAGATTGAGGAAAAGATTGTGGAGCTCCCGTTTGTGAGGTCCGAAGATCAGCTCGCTGATATCTTAACCAAGGCTGTGGACTTCAAAAGTTTTTCAGAAGTTCTTTCCAAGTTGAGTATCGGAAATCCCGTCACTCAACTTGAGGGGGAGTGTTGAAAGTAAATCTACAGAAGTCAAGATTAGCAAGCAGCAAAAGTCAGAAAGAGAAGCAGCGTGCCTTTATTTATCTGTCAAAGATTTACCACGGATCCCTTAATCATAGGGATCCTGGTAAGACTTTAATATCATGTAATACATTATAAAAGATGATAGAATTCTTCAGAAATAAGGAGCAATACAACATCAAGAGAAATACAATAACAATCATTTGCTTCTCTTTATCTTTCTCTATGCATTATGATAATAGCATGTTTTAACAAGAAGAGGACGCAAGGCTCCACAATTAAGGACAACATCACAACAGCTAAATGATTCACCAGCAATATTTCCTAAAGACCACGCGACCTGCATATAAGCCATCGAATGAAGAAGAAACAGACAGTTTTCCCAGAAACTCAAGGGAAAGAACATTAGGCCTTAAAACTTTGAATGTCATACATACCTGCTCACAGGTTTGAAGATCATGAGAAGATGATTCCAGCAGTTTCACAAAAACAGGGACCGCCCCAGAGTTGATCACCACTTGAGTGTTGGCAGCAGCAATATTCTTTAGAACGAGTATTGCTTTAAACTGAAGATGAATAAGAGAATTAACTACACTAGCATCTCAACTCATGAAAAAAAAGATTGAAAAAAAAGATACTGGAATGAGAAGAATTTCAGACCTGAAGTTGTGGATAATCATCCCTCTTGAGGAATTCAACAAATCTAGGAACAGCTCCTAGTTGTACAACTTGATCAATCATAGGGTTAGGGTTGTCTTCTGTGAAGAAAGAAGAGAGAAATTGCAGAAAATAAAAAATACTCCAAGTGATAAAATAAATAAAAAAGAAGACATCACATCCTTAGTTGTTGGCCTTACCAACAGAAACTAAATTTAGCAATTGCGTAGTAGAATCAAGCTGCAACTTGCTATCATCAGAAAGGATACCAGACATCACTAATTGTAAATCTAAATCCTGCGTAAAATATTGACTTACACAAATTTTGAAATTTATACACAATACTTATAAAAAGAAGTAGCAAAATAGTATAACTTAATTAAAATAAATTCCACAGATTTTGAATTCGAACAATTAATTACATGATGGAAGTATATATATACGGCGGATAATACAGTACTTATAAAAAGAAATTGGGGGATTTGAGAAGAAAGAAAACCCTATCAGCAGCAGAAGGCAATCGTGAGGGGGGTTCACGGTCACGGGGCTTCTTCTCGCGAGTGTAGAAACGATCAACCTCCGACGTCGACGTCGCCTTCGCCTTCAGCCTTTTGCTCCGTCGTAGTGGTGCCATTGCTCAGACAAGAGAGAAGTAGGAGGGGGGAGTTTTTGTTGGGAGAAATACGAAAAATGGTTTTCTACTTTTATACTCTACATTCTAAAGAGGCGCTTGATTTTTGAAATCCGCTTCAGGCCCGCCCGGCCCAAAGATTTAAAAAATATTCCTATATAAGAAACATCATGAACCGTGGTAATTTAAGTGTTCATGTTTAGGGCGTGTTTGATATTGGTTAATACATTGTATTAGCTAATTTGGTGCACATCAGTCTAGTGTTTGGTATTATTTAGTAATAATACGAATGACCCGATTAAATCTCACGACCCAGTATTATTAATCCAGATTTCTTAGGATTAATAATACCACCTCCCCCTAGGGTTAACTTAACCTATGTACATATACAACATACACTCGGAGTTACTAGTCTATGGAGTTATACCTTCCCATGGTGTTGAACAGAAGTTGCGATGCCACCAGCATTGACTTCTGCAAGGGACTTATCAACATAAAATGCCGCCTTCTGATGAGGGTTTTCACCATACCGAAGCGAACTCTTGAGGGACAAAGGTACAGTCAGACTGGGAGGAAATTTATCTATAAAGAAATTTATGGTCACAATTAGCACAAACTCGGACATTATCAAACCTTTTATATGCTTCCTTTTGGAGGAAGACAAAATTATTATATGAAAAACGAAAAATTTAGTATATTTCAATAGAAGTTTATTTGGTGTTATGAGATTTGAATATTGTTCTTTAGGCACTGGTTAATCCGATTTTAGTATCTATTGAAGAGTAGTTAGTACCTCCCTCAGTCTGCTTCCACAACCATTCTGAAACAGCAGAATCATAAGAAGCGACATGCTGAAAAGCCTTCCAGGCTAGCCTTCTTCGAAATTGCTCGTCGTTCCTTCCTCTTTGAGATACTCTAGGAGTTCGGGGTAATCACTGGAGTCAACTACAACCAAAACATCCTGATGATTCTGTCAACAAAAAAAAAGGAATTAGAAACAGGCATAAGAAACAAGACCATGAGTTTTGTAAGACTGATGTGCTAATAACAAACATTGGTTTCTATTTTTCCTGTCAATTTGTCAGAGCAGTTTTATACATCTTAAAATATTACACCTATATGATCCATAATGATACTCATTATCATTTATACTTACTTTTGGTATTTGATGGTTTATATATCTATACACACTATCAATTAAATCAATCAATTGCTATTTCAAAAATTGAAAATTTGAATATTTTCTAATTAGTATTTTTTTTTAAAAAATTATGTTGTGGATAATTTCATTTTATATTGAGATTCATGTTTGTATGACATGTCGAAGCATATTGCACTAGATCTTGAAATGGATATCTAGCTAAAGTTATGCTGTTAGTGTTAACAAGAATAGTTAAGAATGGATAACCTTGGCGGCTGCTCTTATCATGGCAGGTCCACCAATATGTTCTCAATTCCATCTTCAAAAGAAATCCCAGTAGAAGCGGAAACCTTGTTATAGAAGGGATATAAGTTCACAACTACCACATCAAATGTACCTATAGAGAAACGAGAAACAACTTATGAATATATGGTGAAATGTTGAAATTGCATAGCTTTTCAATAAAGACTAGACCAAATAGAAAACTTCCAACTAACCAATTCCAAGGTTATTCAAGGCTTCCATGTGAGACTCTTGATCTCTTCTTGCAAGAATACCTCCATGAACATTAGGATGTAAAGTTTTTACACGAGGATGAAGAAAAGTATAAGAGACAACAATGTTAGAACACATCAACATGACTGTCGAGTTTCTCGGAATAGACAGCAGAAATGAGTTAACTAGTCAATTAAGCTCATCAAAGACATGCTGGAAAACCAACATTATTATCTCTCTGAATAACCAATTGATATCGGCATGTTATATATCACACATGAATTGAAGTACCCAAACAAAGAGTACCCCGTTAGCTATAAACACTGCATCAAGCTTCAATACAGTTCCAAAAACAGTCAATATATTAAGCAGCTCACAACAGATACGGAAAAACATGTATTGCATTCATCACTTACTGATTTTTCGTCACCAGAAAATTGAAGGACCTTACAACTAAATGGAATCAATGTCTAATGAAGTAGGACAAAAAGGCATACCATTTCAGGAAATCGAGTTAGTTCCCACCTTGGTAACAGCCACACCAGCACCTTCTAAAGCCGAGGCTGTTCCTCCCGTAGAAACAATTGTGAATCTTCATAAAATAATAAAATAAATAATTTACTCATTTATTTTCAAAAGTAGGTCATTTGTGTAAGGCAAATCGTTTGCATACAGTAAGGAGCCATTAATCTACAAATAGATGTCTTAATATTATGACATCAACTTTAGACTCCCAGTTGTCCAACACTCGAAAAATGAAACTTATAAATTGGACAAAACCTCACCCCAATTATTTGCGCCGCACACAGAAACCCCCTCCCCCCCTCCCCCCTGCTGCTGCTGCTTCCGGTCTACACCCGCCGCCGCCGACCGCCGACCGCCGCCCAGGTAACTCTCTCTCTCTCTCTTTAATTTGCTCTCTTAACTCTCTCTCTCTCTCTTTAATTAATTTTAATTGTATATATATATATATATATATATATATATATATATATATATATATATATATATAATTATTTAATTTTCACTTATATTCTTCATTGTAGTTCGACGACCTCGTTTCGCCGCCTTCTTCACGACACCCAGCCGGAAACCACCACCGTACGCTTCTCGTATTTATTTATTTAATTATTTATGAATTTATTTATGTATTTATGTTAATTAAATAGATTTATTTGTTAGATCTAGTTAATTAATTTATAATTGGCTTTGTTTATAAATAAATTATATGAAGCATGATTAATTTTAAATTATATTAAGCATGATTAATTTTAATCAATTAGTTTAAGTTGTTAGTTTAGTTTAAGTTGTTAGTTTAAGTTGTTTGTTAGAATAATTTATATATGTTGGATAATCTTGTTAAATTAAATGTTATGTGCTATGTGTTTATGAAATGTTATGTTATTATATATATTGTGGGATAGATTTAATCAATTTCTTAAGGATCTTCTCCCTTTGGGATAGAAATTGATTATTTCTTAAGGATCTTCTCCCAACAAATGATTGTTTTTAATTTAATTACCCTGATTTTTATTGCTTTTATTTGTATTGTATTATTGCTTCGACATTGGGGGCCGGGTAGACCTAGTATAAGCTTAGTAAATTAGGACCACTATGGTCACTATAGCTGCTGGTAGAGTCGAGCACTTGGTAGTTAAGATAGTGGGATTATGCTGTCGAAATTTTGTTAGATTTCAAGTAATTTATTATATTTTATTTATTTTTTTCAATTAGAATTTGCAAGAATGAGTGATAATCGTATGTGGATGTACGCGAGATACAATGATCGTACTGCATTTGAAACGGGGCTTGAGAGTTTCCTTGAGTGGGCGAGAAATCAAACGGCGTACACAGATGGAGAAGGTAACATTAGGTGCCCGTGTAAGAAGTGCAAGAATCAAGCGTATTTAGATGTACCTACGGTCAGAAAACATGTTAGTAGACGTGGATTTGTCCTGAATTACACAAATTGGGTTTATCACGGGGAAGCACCGCTGTATATGCCGACAGAACATGTTATAATGAATGAGGATGATGGATCATACAATAACTACGAAAGGATGGTGCATGACCATGCTGGACCTAGTAATTATCAAGATCCTCCAAATCTGGAGCAGCCGCCCAATAATGACGCTCAGCAGATTTATAACATGTTGGATGCAGCAGATACTCCATTGTACGCAGGATGTGACACGTACACACAATTAAGTTGGATGACTCAATTCATGAGCATAAAGGCTGAAAGCCACATGTCAGAGAGGACTTACAATCAGATGTCTTCGATGATGAAGGCTGCTTTACCGCAAGGTAACAACTGTCCAGAAGACTTCTATAGTACGAAAAGAAATCTGCGTGGTTTGGGTTTGCCAATGGAGAAGATTGATTGTTGTGTTAATAACTGCATGTTGTATTGGGGGGAAACTAGTGAGCTACATAATTGTATGTTCTGTGACCAATCACGATATAAGGAGAATTTGCGTGCATCTGGAAGTCGCCGAAAGAAACAGGTGCCCGCCAAACAGATGCACTATTTTCCCTTGACGCCCCGATTGCAGAGATTGTTTGCATTTCCCGCAACTGCTAAAAATATGTGTTGGCATGCGACCTCAACAGACGATGGGATCATGCGCCACCCGGCTGACTCCCCGGCATGGAAACACTTGATTTCAGTCTTTCCTGGATTCGCCGAGGAGATCAGAAATGTGAGGTTGGGCCTCTCTACAGATGGTTTTGCCCCATTTGCACAATCAGGGCGTCAATATTCTTCTTGGCCAGTTATTGTCATGCCGTATAACTTGCCTCCGTGGTTGTGCATGAAAGAACAATTCATGTTCCTCACAGTCCTCATGCCTGGGCCATCAAACCCAAAGATGAAGTTGGACGTTTTCTTACAGCCACTGATACAAGAGTTGAATACTCTGTGGGAGGTTGGTGTGAACACTTACGACATATCGTTGAAGCAAAATTTCCAGATGCGAGCAGCTCTAATATGGACTATCAGTGATTTTCTAGCGCACGCTATATTGTCTGGGTGGGGTACAGCTGGGAAATTGGCATGTCCACACTGCATGGAGAATACAGAAGCATTCACACTACCGAATAGTGGTAAACAATCGTGGTTTGATAATCATCGGGAGTTCTTACCTCTTAACCATGTGTTTAGGAGAAACAAAACTTCATTCTTGAAGAATAAGACCTGCAATGTTGGTCCACCAGAACAAAGATCAGGAATAGAAATCTTGAATCAAATTGAGGGGTTGGGCTTCGTGGAGGTTACCGAAGACTTCAATGGCAGGAACGCTCAACTCGCAAAATATCAACATGTTGGGTGGAAAAAGAAAAGCATATTTTGGGATCTACCCTATTGGAGACATCTTTTGATTCGACATAATCTGGATGTCATGCACATTGAGAAAAATATGTTTGATAACATGTTTAATACTATCCTGAATGTGAAGGGGAAGACAAAAGATACAGAAAAATCCAGAGAAGAATTGAACATCTTCTGCAAGCGGAAAGAGTTGAAGAAAATGGATGGAACCCGACAGTATCCGAAAGCATGTTATACGCTTGACAAGGAAGAGAAGAAGAGCTTACTTCAATGGATCAAGAGTCTTAAGTTTCCCGATGGGTACGTGTCAAATATTAGTAGATGCGTTGACATGAACGCCCTGAAGATGCACAACATGAAAAGTCACGATTGTCACGTGTTCATGCAAATACTGCTGCTTGTTGCCTTTAAAGAACTTCTTCCTAAGAATGTTTGGGAGGTGATGAGGAGTAATATATGCAGAGCAAAGGGATGATCTTGTCAGAGGAATCGTTGAGGTCAGAGGAATGGTTCTCACCAGAGGAATCACTTAAATCAGAGAAATGGCTCTCGCCAGAGAAATGGCTCTTGCCAGAGGAATGGTTCTCGCCAGAGAAATGGTTTTCGCCAGAGGAATCACCAAAAGATAAAAGGATGATTTGTCCACGCGCCAAAGCAGAGGAATCGCCAATTTTGCCAGCGAATTTACTATTTTGCCCTCGACCATGCGGGGAGCGTGTCCTGGAAGGCGAAGTTACCATTTTACCCCTAGCATGTAATCTATAAATACCCATGCATACGCACTCTGTAATTTACGCTATTCTGACTCTCAATACTGCAATTTTATTCTCGTGCTCCCAATCCAACTACTTTCTTCACTTTTCCGATCAAACACTAGGTATAATTCACGATCTAGCAATAATTCACCGATTAATCCTACACTTGTTCATTTATATTTCACCAGGAGGCAATTACAGAGTTAAGTTTCTTCTTCAGAGAATTAACATCCCGCAACGTGGCCCTATATGATATGGGAATACTTAGTGAGAAGATAGTTGTTACTCTTTGCAAACTTGAGCGTATCTTCCCTCCTAGTTTATTTGATTCAATGGAGCATCTACCAGTTCATTTGGCATATGAGGCACGATTGGCTGGTCTAGTGCAATATCGGTGGATGTATCCTTTTGAACGATATTTGAGGACATTGAAAAATCATATAAAAAAAAAAGCCAAGGTTGAGGGGTCCATCGCCAATGCATACCTACTTGCAGAAATGTCAACTTTCTCTTCTTTTTACTTTGAAGAACAAATATCTACAAAGTGGACAACTTTGCCTCGCAATATTGAGATGTCTGTTGCAGAAAA
Organism: Salvia miltiorrhiza; assembly: GCF_028751815.1. Classification (NCBI taxonomy): domain Eukaryota; kingdom Viridiplantae; phylum Streptophyta; class Magnoliopsida; order Lamiales; family Lamiaceae; genus Salvia; species Salvia miltiorrhiza. Next base: position 54,153 of record NC_080389.1, read on the forward strand.
TGATGATCCTCTTAGTCTCGCCATATTCAAACCTATTGGGCGTTCACTTGGCCGGGGGACGAAGAGATACATGGATGAGCGCGAATACATTGTTGCACGCATGTATATTTTGAGCAATTATGCAGAGGTTGCAGAGACATATAGCAAGTGAGTATTCTCGTTCAATTTATGTATTAAGAAGTATTCATCATACATAGGTAGTAATATATATAACTTTTGCTTTGTATCGAAGGATCTTCGAGGAGCAAAAGCGATATGGAAATCCTTACATGACCGATGCAGAGTTTGAGGTCGCGTTTGACAACGAGTTTATTGTGTGGTTTAGCCATTACGTAAGAGACGATATATTTATATTAAATATACATTTACTTACTCTAAAATTGCCTTGCAACCTTAAATTAATGTGTGTAACAGGTTTGTCGTCCTTGTAACGACGTGTTGAACCCGTATACTAGGTCGCTTGCAGCTGGACCATTAAGGGAGATTGAAACATACTCCGGCTATTTCGTGAATGGCTACAGATTTCACACGACTGATCATGATAGAGAGCGTGCGACTGTGAACAGTAGCGTTTGCATAAAAGGTTCGGTCTACGGTAGTGATAGAGATGTGCTAGACTTTTATGGGCGTCTGCAAGAGGTTTGCGTGCTGGAGTATCCGGGGTATCCAATTAAGAAGACAGTCTTGTTCAAATGTGAATGGTTTGACTTGTCGGCTCAGGGAACTTCTATTGATACTGACTTCAAGTTAGTTTCAATGAACCACACAAGAAGATATAAGAAGTATGATCCCTTTGTTTTGGCGAGTCAGACAGTTCAAGTGTTTTACTGCCCCTATCCCAGTACGAACCAATCAAAGAAAAATTGGTGGTCAGCATGCAAAGTCAACGCAAGATCAAAGGTTGAAGTATCTACTGCAGCATCTACATCAACATTAGATCAACCATTTCAAGAAGAAGTGGTTACTATTATGTCTACTCACACAAATATAGGCATTGAACAACCACTTCTGCTTCATCCCCTCGGTGGAATCGTTGAGATTGAAGATGACGATGAACCAGAAGACGAGGAACCCCTGTTGACATCTGACGATAATGATGATGATAGTAGTGATGATTATGAATAAATGTACGTAAATGCACATTTTGGTTGATGCTGAAAATAAACTTGTTATGTTTGTTAGTTAATGTTAATGTTATGTTTGGCTATATATTTGTTAATGTAATTGTATGCAATAGGTATCATGTCTGTCCGTAGAGGTTTCTTGGGATTTGGGAGGCGATCTGTAAGTAATGCGCCTGAAACTACTGGAGACACATCTGATGGGTCCGGGACGCATATTTCTGGGACTCCCGAGACTCCCCAGGGCTCTGCTAGTAGTTCACGGGCTAGAAGGCCTAGGGGCCCTACAACTGTCGTGATCAGAGAGAGATCGGCTAGGGGCCCTACAGGGATGATTGTATTTCAGATGAATCCTACGACTGGGTAAGTATTTTAGTTTAAATTACTTTTTCTCGTATACCATGATTAAGTGACAAAATTACTTTTACACAGTGTGTTGTTGGAGCCAATAGGCCTGTCCAAAGCTTGCACGCAAGCATTTAAGTTGTTTTATAACCCAGGCAGGTACACATGGATGTTGTCGCCCCCAGCGATGAAGGATTCGTTTTTTGGTGAATTACGGGTACAATTAAATTTATAGTACATATAAATTTATCATATTAAATTGTTAAAATGTTTGATATTAAATTAATTCTCTTTCTTTCAACAGAAAGAGTTTTATTGGCAGCCCGAGGATGAGCATGACGTGAGGGTCATGTGGGAGAAAAACGCCCGCAAAAGGTACTCCGACATGATGAGCGACTACAAGAAAGAGCTCAAGGAGTGTACCCGCCAAGGGAGAGAGATGTCTAGACCCGCCTGGATGACTCCCGAGTTCTGGACTGGACTCCAGGATTACTGGCAGCGTCCCGAGGTTCAGGCTGTTTCTACACGAGCACGTGCCAACAGGATGTCCGAGTCCGATGGGGAGGGTACAGGGATCAGTAGGCACGTGGGCGGGTCTCAGTCGACTCGTATCCTGCAGCAGTATATGGTTAGTAATTAACAAATCATTTAAATCGAACTACTTAATTGTAATCTCTCATATATATATTTGATATGTTTTTATTTGTTATGATGCGATTTTGACTTATATATAGCCTCTAGTATTGATTGAGGTAAAGAATAATCTAATTTAACAGCTTTGCCTTTATAGCCCCAAAAACTAGTTCCTCAACTAATTTTATGAATTAAACTGTTTTTATTTGAAAATGATTTGAATTAAAACCAAACCTTTGTCGGAGCATCGTTTTTGCTATCTTCAAAGTCAGCTCAACATTCTTCCTTTGGATTAAAAGTTTTGGCGAAAAGAAACTTTTTGGGAGTATGTTGGACTTAAGAAGAGAAGCGCATGATAATGAAGAAGCGTGATTTAGCTTCAAGTTGTTCAGAACAGTTAAGAAATTGTTAGCGAATTAGTTTAGTCATAACAGCTAGTTAGTTACAGAGCCTGCGTGCTTCTCTCTATTTATAAGCTTGTATTTTGCATCTATCATTTTCAGTTCAATCAATTCAATACACAGAAAATTCTCTCTCAATACTCCCTTCTCTGTTCCTCATTAACTTCAATATGGTATCAATCGCCGGTTGAAGATCTCATTCGTAGATCTTCTTTTTCGATCGATTTCTGATCCTCTTTTTTTTCTCTTGATCAATTCTCGATCCAAGATCTCCTTCACAGTCTTCTTTCTCAAATTTCTGCTAAATCACCATGAATTCACGCTCAAATTCTCCTCATCTCCCTCATTTTCCTACAATCATAAAGCTTGATCGCCATAACTATGCCTTCTGGCGTGCTCAAGTTCTGTCAACAATCAATGCTCATGGATTCGATCCGTTCATCTCCACCACCGATGCTGCTCCTCACCGTTTTCTACCTTCATCATCTTCTGGTGCGCCTGCACCAGATCCAAAATTCGAGATCTGGCATCGCAAAGATCAACTACTACTCAGCTGGTTGCTCTCCTCCCTTGGCGAGTCCATGCTTGGTCACGTCGTTCGCTGCACTACTGCTAGGGATGTTTGGAATGTTCTGGAGAGGTTATTCATGTCTCAATCGAAGGCACGAATAATGCAACTTCGCCTTTTACTTCAATCTACCAAAAAAGGCTCTCAATCAGTCGAAGAATTTTTCTCAAAATGCGTAGCTACGCGGATCAACTTTCTACGGTTGGACAGATCATCAATGATGATGAGCTGATCATGTACATTTTAGCTGGATTCGGTCCAGACTATGAAGCACTCGTGGTAAATATCATGCATTACTCGCAAGCTCAGAATTTTAAATCTATGTTTGAAACTACTTCTCCCTCATCTGTCACTATCTATGCCTCACAATTCCCTGCTCTACTCCCTGCCAGACCTCCCTCTCCTGCTCCATCCTCTTCTTCCTCCTCTCCCTCACTATCCCCACATAACCCTACTTCCAGTTCTAGCTCTTCCACTATCCCAGATATCATCACCTCATCCTCAGCAGCTACTCTCTCCAATACATCAAATGAGTCCACTTCATCGCCCTCTCCACTTCTTGCTCCAACTCTCACCCTCTCTCCACCTCATGATCCATCTCCACCACCCTCTTCTGCTCATATTCCAACTCCGCCCTCTCCCCCTACACCTCCTCCAAAATCCATTAACACTCATTCCATGGTTACTCGTGCTAAGCAAGGTATCTTTACGCCAAAAAGTTATGCAGCGCAAGTGTTTTATGTATCTGTGAATAGTGAGTAGGGATGGCAATCTACCCGTGGGTAGCGGATATCTGCGGAAACCCGAACCCATTAGGGTGGGTTTGGATATCATTTGATATCCACGGATAGTTTCGTGGGTGCAATTCACTATCCATTTAGTTCGTGGGTATGGGTTTGGATACTTACTATCCATACCCGCGAAACCCGTTTACCCGCGAAAAATACCCGCCAATTACCCGCCAATTACCCGTCATTTATCCATCAATTACCCATCAAATATCCACACAAAAATTCTATAAAATATGGGCTTTGAATACATATTTTGAGATTGTGGACTAGTATTTTATATTTTAAAATAGGCCCAAACAATATGGGCTTCTAATATTCAGCTAAACCTATTTCGTGGGTATCCAGCGGATAGTGGGTATCCGGCGGATAACGGGTATCCGTCGGATAGTGGGTGACGGATACTGTTTACCTCGTTTTTAGGTAGTTTTTGCATGTATTTCTGTTGTGCATTCGAGCATGTTTCATATCTTTTGCCATATTTTTCACGTGCTCGATGATCTTTTGGGTGTTTTACTGTTGTGTTCAGGATGCGAGAGTTGTGGAGCGTTTTGGCGTGTTTCAAGCAAGTTTTGAAGGCAAGCGCACGGCCGCCGCCGTGCCACGGCGGCCGCCGTCGAGACGGCGGCCGCGGCCCCACGGCGCGGGCCGTGCAATTCCTGGTTAATTCTGCGAAGACCACCCACGGCGGCGCCGTCCCACGGCGGCCGCCGTCCCTGGCGGATTTCGGCAGTTACGATTTCATCATTTAAAAGCCGAATTTTAGGGTTTTATTTTGCATCCTCGAACACAGCAGCCTCTAGGGCGATTTCTACACTTTTCCTAAAGTTTTTAGAGTTTCAAAACATTTACTTCCGCTTGTGGATTCATTGGATCGCTTTGGATGTCAATTAACTTCTCATCGGATTGGTTTTCCGTGGATTGCTACGTTTGTAAGAACTCATTTTGATTCTCTTAGTTTATATGAATCCCTTGGTTTATTTGAATCATTGTTTTATGCTTTTGATGAATGTGATGATTTGAGATTATGCTCGTTGAATCTTAATATTTTACGTGAATCGTTTGATCGTTTTTGTACGTGAATCGTTGATCGTTTTTGTTGCCTTCAGTTTTCTTTCATTGGAGAATGTTAGGGATTCTTTTTATGGAGATTAAAGTTTTTCTGTGCATTCGAATCTTATGCCTGATTTAGTTCTTGCCTAGGTAATAATTAATCATTGATGTTTATGAGTTTATGATTGTTTGGTTTAGAGTTCGAGATTGAAACCCTAGTTGATTTCATTAATGTTCAAATGCCATGTTCTTAGTTCTTATATATTTTATGCATTAGTTAATGTTTATTGCTTCCTTTCAATTACGTCTTGGTGATAGAGTGTGAAACAGTGCCAGACCCAACTACCCGATTAGAGTGTTTAGGTTTCCTTTCAGTTTCTTGTGAGTAACACGATTAGAGCCCTGCTAAGTCTTCCTTGTGAGACGACTTGAGTCACCTTACCACCCTAGGACGACCTCGTTTAAATTCGAGTCCATCCGCTAGGTGTTTTTGGATGAGTCAAATTTTGGCGCTGTTGCCGGGGAAGGCTTTAGGCATTTGATTGTGTTGCATTTGTTTTTCGTGTTTATTTTACTTCCTTCTTTTGACTTGGTTATTTTCTCCCTCCGGTGCGTTTGATTTGTTTGTTCGTGTTGTGTATGCAAGGACGTAGAAGCTTGAAGAGAAAGCTTGCACCTTACTACGACAACATTCACCGACCTCGTGAGGTCCTTTCAAGCCTGGAGGAGGAGTCCGAGTCCAGTTCGAGGAACTTTGTGGAATCACAGTCTCAAGAGGGAGACCGTGAAGAGAGAATCACTTCTAATCCCATTCTGGAAGCCATTGAGGATACACCTCCTTTGCACTCGGAAGGAGAAGAAGAAGTTCGGCCTAATCCTGACCAAGAAAACATGGCAGAGCAGAACGTACAGTACATGGGAGATTTCTCCAGGCCGGTTATTGGGAACACTAACACTTCAGCGATAGTGCTTCCCACGGCGGTCCGGAACTATAATCTGAAGCCTAATGACTCGAACTTGCTGCCGCTTTTCTATGGGATGCCAAGTGAGGATGCCTTACAGTTCATCCGTGACTTCTGCACTCAAGTGCAGACCTTCCCACTGCTGGAGCTCACCGAGGATCAGTTGAGACTCAAGTGCCTACCTTATGCACTCAAGGACCGGGCGAGGACGTGGTTGTTATCCCTGCCGCCAAACTCCATAACCACATGGGGAGAGGCATCTGAGAAGTTCATGCTCAAGTACTATCCTAATCACAAGACGCAGGAGATTAGGACTCAAATAATGAACTTCATGCAAGGAGCCGACGAGCCACTCCATGAGGCTTGGGAGAGATTCCAAGAGCTCCTCTGCCAGTGCCCACAGCACCAGTTAGCACCCGTCATGTTGATGCAGTTCTTCTACGACGGATTGATTCAGACGGCACAGTTTATGGTGAACAGCACAGCAGGGGGCAACATCGCCCGGAAGACAGCTGATGAGCTCAAGGAGATTTTCAACACACTTGCAGCGAGCTCTCAACATAAGTCAGTCAGAGGAAGGAGGGTCGAAGCCCATGCAGTGGCCCCAAACAATGAGCTGCAGAAGCAAGTGGCGGACTTGATGAGGCAAGTTCAGCACCTAAGAATGAACCAGGTGGAGACTCCACCCGTTCAAGCACCGCCAGCTCAAGCTCCGCCAGCAGAAGGATGTGGCATATGTGGCGATTTTGGCCACGGAACCAATGAGTGCCATCGAATGGGGGAGTTTTCACCTGAAGGGGAGGAAGAGGTCTATGCCGCTCAGGGATACCCGGGGAGGCCTCAATTTGAACAGAGGCCCATGTTTAATCAAGGGCAACAAAATTCCAATCCGGGTTGGAGAACTCAGCAGAACTCTGGATGGAGGAATCAGGCCCCAGGACAAGGATCAGGATCTAACCAAGGGAATCAGTTCCGCCGACCTCCACAGCAATTTGGGTATCAAAACCAGCAGCAGTTCTACCCACCTCAACAGCAGTTCCCTTATCAGCAGCAGCAGCCCCCGCAGTATCAGCAGTATCAACAGTTCCCTATGCAACAAGGGAATTTTCAGCAGCAGCAACAATACCAGAACGCTCCCCAACAGTTTCAGAAGCAAGCTCAACCACAGAAGCCTTCTCTCGAGGACACCATGCAATCCTTTATGGAGATGACCAAACAGAACATGGAGTCCCAGTCTGCCACAATCAAGCGTCTCGAGACAACCGTTGGACAACTCTTAGGGACCTTGAACCAAATGCAGCAGCAACAACAACCAGGGAAGCTCCATGGACAAGGATTGCAACCTCATCAAGCTCAAGCTGTCACAGTCCTACGGAGTGGAAAGAAGGTGGACAACAAAGTGGAGATCCCTACTGACGAGCTCCCTAAGGAAACTTGTGAGAAGGAGATGGTGAAAGAAGTGCCCCCACCGAGAGAAGAAGAGCAGCAAGGAGAGCCCTCGTTGAAGCTTCACAAGGCCACCAAGCCCTACAGACCACCGATCCCGTACCCAGGTCGGTTGAGGAATGAGAAACAAGATCAACAATTCACCGACTTCTACAACATGTTGGCAAAGGTGAATGTCAACTTGCCACTTCTGGACGTGATCAGAAATGTACCGGCCTATGTGAAGTTCTTTAAGGAGCTAGTGTCCAAGAAGAGGAAGTTTGTTGATAACGAGAAGATTCTTGTGTCCGAGGTTGCCAACTCCATCATGCAACAGCCCTTGCCACCTAAGCAACGAGATCCAGGTAGCTTTGTTATAAATATTGCTTTGGGGAATGGTAAGGAGGCCTCGGGTATGCTTGATTTGGGGGCACGAATTAATTTGATGTCGTACTCTATTTTTAAACAACTAGAGTTAGGCGATTTAAAACCCACTCGAATGTGCCTGCAATTGGCAGATAGATCAGTTAGGTATCCCCGCGGGGTCATTGAGGATATTCTAGTTAGAGTGGGTGGTTTGATCGTGCCTGTCGATTTTGTTGTGCTTGAGATAGGAGAAGTTCATGAGAATGGCAAGGAACATACTCTGTTGCTAGGAAGACCATTCATGGCCACCACTAACACATTGATTGATGTAAAAAATGGAACAATAAAAATGACTGTGTTAGGAGAGTCCGTGTCTTTTTCTGTGCATCATAGTCGCGCTTTGTCATCTTCTTCATTTACTAATGAATGCTCCTATATAGATGCTATTGATGGCCTCGCCGAGATGGTTTATGTGCAGGAACAAGAGATAGTGGAAGTCTTTGCAGGCTCGGCGGACATGGAGGAGTTCGCTCGGGAAGCCGAAGAAAGAAAGAGAGAACGAAGAGACAAACTCCCCATTGATGAGCTTGTGGTGCTTGAAGATGCCACGAAGTGCAAAAAGCCCAAGTTGGAACTCAAGGATCTCCCCAAACATCTCAAATACGTGTACTTGGAAGAAGGAGAGGAGAAGCCCGTGATAATATCCGCCGAGCTCACGCATGAGCAAGAGATGGCGTTGATGGAAGTGCTAAGGAGCAACAAGTTGGCATTTGGGTGGGGGCTTGCCGACATCAGTGGCATTAGCCCAGCCACGTGCATGCATCGGATTCACCTCGAGGATGGAGCAACACCTAAGAGGGATGGCCAACGAAGACTAAATCCCGTCCTCATGGAGGTAGTACGCAAGGAGATACTCAAACTATTGGCGGAAGGGATCATTTACCCTATCGCCGATAGTGAGTGGGTGAGCCCAGTGCACGTGGTGCCCAAGAAAGGAGGAATCACGGTTGTCCTGAATGACAACAAGGAGTTGGTGCCGACCCACCCGGTCACGAGTTGGCGTATGTGTATTGACTACAAGAAGCTAAATGCCGTCACAAAAAAGGATCATTTTCCCCTTCCTTTCATTGATCAAATGTTGGACCGTTTAGCTGGTCATGATTTTTACTGTTTCCTTGATGGTTTGTCAGGTTATTACCAAATAGCAATTGCGCCGGAAGATCAGGACAAGACAGCGTTCACCACTCCGTTTGGTACCTTCGCGTGGAAGAGGATGCCATTTGGGCTGTGCAATGCACCGGGGACTTTCCAACGGTGCATGATGTCGATCTTCGCGGAAATGATAGGTGATTTTGTTGAAATCTTCATGGATGATTTTTCCGTGTTTGGTAATTCATTTAGTGATTGCTTGGGTAAAATTAACTTGGTTTTAAAAAGATGCATAGAGAGTGGGCTAACTCTTAGTTGGGAGAAGAGTCACTTCATGGTGACTAGTGGCATTGTTCTTGGCCACGTTGTGTCGAAAGATGGTATAGAGGTTGATAGGGCTAAGGTGGAGGTGATTGAAAAATTACCCCCGCCAATTGATGTGAAAGGAATAAGGAGTTTCCTAGGTCATGCCGGGTTTTACCGGCGTTTCATTAAGGATTTCTCTAAAATTACCCAACCTTTATGTCGTCTACTTGCTCAAGATGTGGATTTTGATTTTAATGAAACTTGCATGCATGCTTTTGAATTGCTGAAGCTTAAGTTGAGCACTGCACCTGTTGTAGTTGCACCCAATTGGTCTTTGCCTTTTGAGATTATGTGTGATGCATCAAACTCTACTGTGGGAGCCGTTCTTGGTCAACGTGTTGATAAAATGTTGCGTGTAATTTACTATGTTAGCTTGACTTTGAATAGTGCACAAGTGAATTACACCACCACTGAAAAAGAGTTGATTGCTGTGGTTTTTGCTTTAGACAAGTTTCGTGCTTATATTATTGGTTCTAAAGTAATTGTCCATAGTGATCATGCGGCACTAAGGTATTTGTTGACTAAGTCCCAAGCTAAGCCACGCCTTATCCGTTGGATTTTATTATTGCAAGAGTTTGATCTTGAGATTAAGGATAGGAAGGGGAGTGAAAACTCCGTTGCCGATCACTTATCTAGACTTGAGCATAACGTGGTTGAATCGAGTCAAGATGTCATACATGAGTCCTTCCCGTTTGAACATACCTATGAAATTGACTGTGTGCCTTGGTTTGCGGATATCGTCAATTACCTTGCTTGTGGGGAATTAAGATCCGATCTAACATCCCAAGAGAGGAAAAGGTTTTTGGCTACTTGCAGGCAATATTATTGGGAAGACCCTTATCTCTTCAAGTTGGGAAAGGACGAGGTAATTCGGAGATGCATCCCGGATGTGGAGCAACAACAAGTGTTGAGGCTTTGCCATGAAGCCCATTGTGGTGGGCATTTTGGTGGACAAAAGACGGCTCATAAGGTCCTCCAATCCGGTTTGTTTTGGCCCACTCTTTTCAAAGATTCTCATTCTTTTTATCTTGCTTGTGATCGGTGCCAAAGAGTTGGGAACATTGGGCGCAAGAATGAAATGCCCCTCACGAGCATTTTTGTTGTTGAGATTTTTGATGTGTGGGGCATAGATTTCATGAGCCCCTTTCCTATGTCTTACGGTTTTGAGTATATCTTGCTTGCCGTCGATTATGTGTCCAAGTGGGTTGAAGCCATCCCCACAAGGACATGTGATGCTAATGTCGTCTTGAAGTTTGTGCAGGAGAACATATTGTGTAGGTTTAGATTCCCCAAGGCCATAATCAGTGATGGAGGCAAACACTTCTGCAACAAGCTTTTTGAGAAGCTTATGAGTAAAAACGGCATCACTCACAAGGTGGCCACACCCTACCATCCTCAGACCTCGGGGCAAGCCGAAACAAGTAATCGGCAAATCAAGGGCATACTGGAAAAGACGGTCCAACCCTCCCGTAAGGATTGGTCTCTTAAGCTCAATGATGCCTTGTGGGCGTATCGCACCGCCTTCAAGGGAGTCCTGGGAATGAGCCCCTACCGCCTTGTCTACGGTAAAGCATGCCACTTACCGGTGGAGGTTGAGCACCGAGCTTATTGGGCAATCAAGGCCACAAATTGCGACCTTACAACCGCAGGGAAGTACAAAGCCTTGCAAATGGAAGAGCTCGATGAGTTACGCAACGAGGCGTACGAGAATGCAAGGATCTACAAAGATAAAGTCAAGAGGTTACATGATAGCCGTATTGTGCCCAAGAATCTCCAACCCGGAATGAAGGTTCTTTTGTTCAACTCAAGGTTGAAAATCTTCCCGGGCAAGCTCAAGTCTCGTTGGAGTGGCCCTTTCATTCTTAAGGAGATTCTCCCTCATGGCGCTGTGATATTAAGCAAGGAGAACAACGAAGAAACGTTTACCGTCAATGGGCATAGGGTGAAGCCCTACCTGGAGCATGAAGTGGTTGTTGTGGTAGTGGAGTCTCAAACACTCCACGACCCAACGTTTTGATATGCTTTCCACCGTCGAGCTCTCGACCTTAACTAGAGCGCTTCGTGGGAGGCAACCCACGTTTCTTTCTTTTCTTTTCTTTTTTCTTTCGTTTTGTGTGGAGTTTGTCCTTGAGGAGTTTGTTCCTGAGTTGTTTGCTGGTTTTACTTGGGTTTTCACTTGTGGTGGTGCAGGAATTTGGCTTACCGGACGCCACCGGGCTCAAAGGAGGCGAGCATGAGCAGCTGGAAGCTCCGCTGCACGGCGGCGCCGTCCCACGGCGGGCGCCGTGCCTTGAACAACCACAAAATCTCCACAAATCAACCAAAAGCCGAAAGGGGGGAACGACGGCGCTGTCCCACGGCGGCCGCCGTCCCACGGCGGGCGCAGTCAGCCATATACCTGCCAATAGCTTCAACGCGCCCTCAAAAAAGCCGAAAGGGGGTCACGGCGGCGCCGTGCCACAGCGGCCGCCGTCGTGCCCCCCCGCCCAGCCCAACCCAACCCAGCCCGACCTCATCCCTTAAATATCCAAACCCTAAATTCCCCATTTTCCCTTTCACTGCACACGCCTATCTCTCTCTCTCTCCCCCTTCCCTCCTTTAAACACCTCACCTTGCCATTCCATACCCACTGTCGCCGCCGCCCCACAGCCCCGCCGCCGCTGCAGCTCCACCACCCTTAGCCACCACCACCACCACCACTCTCTACCACCACCACTCTCAGCCACCACCACTAACTCCACCACCCTCAACCACCACCACCACTCTCAGCCACCACCACCACCACCACCCTCAGCCTCCAACCCAACCACCGCTGCAGCCGCCGCCATCACACCGCCACAGCCGCAGCCGCCGACGCAGCGCCGCCCAGCACCGCCACCTTCAACAATCAACGGCCGCCGCCGTCTGCACCGCCGCCGCCGTCTGCACCGCCGCCGCTGTCTCCACCGCCGCCGCTGTCCCCACCGCCGCCGTTCTGCTATGGCGAATCTTAACACTTACAAGCGCCGACGACACCTTATACTCACCGAAGAAGAAGAAGAGGCTCCACCTAGCCCTCCGGCCTCCACTAGCCACATACCCCGCCCTCCCACGCCACCGAGGGATATCCGCCATGTCTACAATGCCCCTTTTGCCATTTATGAAGATTGGGAGGGCACTCGGTACAAGGCCTTAAAGGGAAAACAAGTCACTCAACCTCGCTGTCTGGATTGGCCATTGCTCAGAAAGTTGGAGCTTGACAACACCATGGAGGCACATTTGAAGCATTTGGCACTCTTCCAGTATTCACAACTCTCGCACCCCGGCTTGCTTCCGTTGCATATAGAGTTCTTATGCACTCTCAACTTCACAGCCGACAAATCCGAGCTCCACTGCTGCATGTTGAATAGACCATTCGTGGTTACTTACCGGGTAATGAACGAAGTGTTTGGGTTTCCCCCGAAGCGGTTGAAGGGCCTCCCGGACAATTGGATGGTGGCGAATGCTTGGAAGGAGTTAACAGGGCTGCCCACTTGGACCGGCCAGGGTGCCCCGAGTAATCAACTCCGGGACGTCGATATGGGCATCCTACACAAGTTTCTGTCCTACTGTGTTGTGGGCAAGGAGCAAGCCAACAAAGTGAATGCATTGGAGGTGTACATGCTATGGTGTGCAAAGCGAAAGAAGAAGATTGACGCCACCACCATCATTTGGAACCAGCTCCAGGCCATGGCCAAGCACGGGGGTTTCAAGCCCTCTCTCAGTTCCATTTCCACCGCTCTGGCCCTCCATTTCAATCTCTTCCCGCCAACCGACGTCCCCGACCACCTGCGCCCCATTCTGGCAAGGACCATTGATCGTTCAGAGCTCAAGACGTTCGTGGCCTCTGATCTCACCCTCATTCCTCAGGCCCAACGCCCCAATGTGCGTTCCATCTTGCAGCAATTTACCCGGGGCGAGGGCACGTCCTCCTCGGCACGCCATGTCCTTGATGACGATGATGAGGACGATGAGGAAGAGGAAGAGGAGCTTGCACCACCACCGTCATTCACTTATGTACCCACCTTTGTACATATTCTTGTCTCTTTTTTTTCATGCTTTTTCTCTTGTGGGTTTTGTGGTCGCTTGTTTTGCAGATTCTTGGTCGCCGCTCTCTCTACCGCCGTCGCCGTGTTGGCTGCACTCCTATTCAGGGACGTTCTTTAACTTTCTCCTTTTTATGCCCTGAGGACAGTGCAAATTTTTCTATGTGGGGGAGGGGCGTTATTTATTCGTTGTGGGGGTCTTATGGTCCTGTTTTGGTTGTGTTGTTGATTGTGCCGCATGCGGTTTCTATGATGCTTTATCACTACTTGCATGCTTGGTTGTGGTGCCCTGTTTGCTTGCCTTGGGGCGAATGGTCCCCTTCTCTTGTTTTCTTGCCTGTTTTTAAGTACATCACATGATTGATGGTGATTCACTGGCGATTCTGGATTGTGTCTGTTTGGTTTGTTGTCCTTGTTTTTCTTGATTGATTTGCTCCCAATGAAGTGTAATTAGTTTAAGGTTTTGGTGCAACACCCTGATGAGCAACTCTTGACGTGATTTGTCCGGTAGATGCTAAGGGGAGTGTTTTCAGTGCTTTTTCCTAATGTCTGTCTCTGTTTTGAAATTGTTTGGTTGGTTGTTGAGTTTCTGATAGTCTGGGTCTCTGCTCCTCTAATGATTTCATTATGAGCATGGGAAACCACACGAGAACATTTTGGATCACCTCCAAAAGTGCAATCTCGTGAATTATGGCCCATCTATTAAGAGCGAAAATAACTTGACCCAAAAAAAAAAAGAGAAGTGTAATGTGAAAAGTGAAAGAATATGAAAGAGGAATGAGACATGATTGTAAAGGAAATTGCATTAGGAAATTCACCCTTAGCGGAGAATTGGGTCTGATCGGATTGAGTTGTACCACCTTGTTGTTGCATCTTAAAATCTTAGCTTTGAACACTTGATTGGGGAACGTTGATATCTTGAAGGACTTGGATTGGCTTGTGTTTGTTTGGTGAGAAGTATCGCTTGAGGACTTTCTGTCGATGTTGTGATTGTTGCTTGAGGACAAGCAAGGATTTAAGTGTGGGGGGGTTGTTTACCTCGTTTTTGGGTAGTTTTTGCATGTGTTTCTGTTGTGCATTCGAGCATGTTTCATATCTTTTGCCATATTTTTCACGTGCTCGATGATCTTTTGGGTGTTTTACTGTTGTGTGCAGGATGCGAGAGTTGTGGAGCGTTTTGGCGTGTTTCAAGCAAGTTTTGAAGGCAAGCGCACGGCCGCCGTCGAGACGGCGGCCGCGGCCCCACAGCGCGGGCCGTGCAATTCCTGGTTGATTCTGCGAAGACCACCCACGGCGGCGCCGTCCCACGGCGGCCGCCGTCCACGGCGCCGCCGTCCCTGGCGGATTTCGGCAGTTACGATTTCATCATTTAAAAGCTGAATTTTAGGGTTTTATTTTGCATCCTCGAACACAACAGCCTCTAGGGAGATTTCTACACTTTTCCTAAGGTTTTTAGAGTTTCAAAACATTTACTTCCGCTTGTAGATTCATTGGATCGCTTTGGATGTCAATTAACTTCTCATCGGATTGGTTTTCCGTGGATTGCTACGTTTGTAAGAACTCATTTTGATTCTCTTAGTTTATATGAATCCCTTGGTTTATTTGAATCATTGTTTTATGCTTTTGATGAATGTGATGATTTGAGATTATGCTCGTTGAATCTTAATATTTTACGTGAATCGTTTGATCGTTTTTGTACGTGAATCGTTGATCGTTTTTGTTGCCTTCAGTTTTCTTTCATTGGAGAATGTTAGGGATTCTTTTTATGGAGATTAAAGTTTTTCTGTGCATTCGAATCTTATGCCTGATTTAGTTCTTGCCTAGGTAATAATTAATCATTGATGTTTATGAGTTTATGATTGTTTGGTTTAGAGTTCGAGATTGAAACCCTAGTTGATTTCATTAATGTTCAAATGCCATGTTCTTAGTTCTTATATGTTTTCTGCATTAGTTAATGTTTATTGCTTCCTTTCAATTACGTCTTGGTGATAGAGTGTGAAACAGTGCCAGACCCAACTACCCGATTAGAGTGTTTAGGTTTCCTTTCAGTTTCTTGTGAGTAACACGATTAGAGCCCTGCTAAGTCTTCCTTGTGAGACGACTTGAGTCACCTTATCACCCTAGGACGACCTCGTTTAAATTTGAGTCCATCCGCTAGGTGTTTTTGGATGAGTCAGATACCCGTCGGATAGCGGGTTTCGCGGATACCCGATGGGTAGCGGGTATCCGCGGGTAGCGGGTTTGGATACCATTTGATATCCATGGATAGTTTCGTGGGTAGCAACCACTATCCATTTAGTTCGTGGGTATGGGTATGGATAGTCACTATCTGTACCCGTCGTACCCGATTGCCATCCCTAATAGTGAGCATAACTCCACTGATCTTGTCATACAAGAAAATTATTATGCCTGCAGCTTCAATGTATCTTCTTCATCTAAAGAAATGAGCACTCTTCCCTCCTTGCCAATGTCTACTGAGGAAGCCTTACATCATCCTGGTTGGTTATCAGCTATGAACAAAGAGATTACTGCATTGGGTATCAAAGGCACCTGGATTCTCATGCCTCCTGATCCCAGCTACAAAGTAATCAGTAATAAATGGGTTTTTCGCATAAAAACTCTAGCTGATGGTGCATTAGATCAACTCAAAGCTCGTCTTGTTGCTCACGGATTTGAGCAGATTGCTGGAGTGGATTACCTCCAAACTTTTAGTCCTGTTGTCAAAGCATCCACAATCAGGCTCTTATTCTCTATTGCTGCTACGAAAGGCTGGAAAATTCAACAAATAGACATAAACAATGCCTTCTTGAACGGGGATTTGGAAGACACTATATACATGAAGCAACCTCAAGGTTTTGAGGATCCTATACATCCTGACCATGTCTGCAAGTTACAAAAGTCACTATATGGGCTTAAGCAAGCTCCGAGGGCTTGGTATGATAAGCTCAAAGGCCATCTTTATAATCTTGGTTTTCATCGATCCACCTCTGACTTCTCTTTATTCTATCAAAACTGTGATGGCAAGCTCCTAATGATGATTCTGCAGCAGTACTTGGTTTGATTGCTCAGCGGCATACCATTTTTGCTCTTAAACATCTTGGTGAAGTTAGCTATTTTCTGGGTATCGAGGTAACCAAACTTACTGCTTCCTCTTACTCCTTATGTCAACGAAAGTATCTTCATGAGTTACTTGCAAAAGCCAATATGTCTTCCTGCAAGCCATGCTCTACGACAATGGTTACCTATCCAAAGCTCACCAAATCCGATGGCACTCCATTCTCTGATCCCTCCTTATATCGGAGCACCATTGGTGCACTACAGTATCTCACGCTTACGAGGCCTGATATTGCTTTCTCCGTCAACAAACTTAACCAGTTTCTCTCTCAGCCAACAGAGATTCACTGGTCCGCTTGCAAACGCGTGCTGCGTTATCTGAAAGGCACAACTCATCTTGCTTTGCAGTTTAAACCCTCGTCTCACCTCCGGTTTGTAAGCTTCTCTGATGCAGACTATGCTAGTTTCCCAGATGATCGTCGCTCCACGGGTGGCCATTATGTTTTTTTTGGTGATAATCTCCTTCTTTGGAGCTCAAAGAAGCAGCCCGTAGTGTCTCGCAGCAGTGCGGAGTCCAAATATCGCTCTCTAGCAAACACTACCACTGAGCTCTTATGGTTGCAAGCTCTCTGCACAGAACTTGGTTTGGTTATTCCTAGTCCTCACCAAATTTGGTGCGACAATACTAGTGCGGTGGCTCTCTCTGCCAATCTCGTCTTCCATTCTAGGACGAAGCATATTGAAGTAGATATCCACTTCGTGCGAGAAAAAGTAATGGCTAAAATTGTCGACATTGGTCATGTTCCCACTGAGGATCAAATTGCAGACATCTTCACCAAACCTTTGTCGGAGCATCGTTTTTGCTATCTTCGAAGTCAGCTCAACATTCTTCCTTTGGATTAAAAGTTTTGGCGAAAAGAAACTTTATGGGAGTATGTTGGACTTAAGAAGAGAAGCGCATGATAATGAAGAAGCGTGATTTAGCTTCAAGTTGTTCAGAACAGTTAAGAAATTGTTAGTGAATTAGTTTAGTCATAACAGCTAGTTAGTTACAGAGCCTGCGTGCTTCTCTCTATTTATAAGCTTGTATTTTGCATCTATCATTTTCAGTTCAATCAATTCAATACACAGAAAATTCTCTCTCAATACTCTCTTCTCTGTTCCTCATTAACTTCAATAGTAATGAATGATAAAAATTAAAATATTAAACATTTCTTAAGCAATAGATAAATTGTTAAAAGAAAATTAGCATTCAATATTTTATTTGATTACATTTTAAATTAATAAATATAAACTATGATATTAAATTATTCCCCCTACGGGCTACTTACTAGTATCAATCAAAACAAAATCTCTTTGCTAGCTACTCGTAGCTTTTAAATTATATGATCTCTTTCTTTCTTTCTTTCTTTCTTTCCATTTTAGTAGAAGGGGGGTAGCTATAGGGTATATAGACCTTGAGATCTTATGATTTTATCTCCAAACCGCACATCATTTTTAGGGTATTTCTCTTGTAATTTTGTTGCTAATTTCTTCGTGATTTAATTTGTTGCTAATTTCTAAGTTATTTTAATTTAGCCTATGTAGATTGTGTGTGCATGTTTACGTAGGGTTAATTCTTTCATCTCTGCAGATTTTTTCAGGTCAGAAATTAAACACGTATTAGTGCCTTGTTTAAATTAATCAGACGAAATTTTCATATTTCAATCTAGGTGTGTAATATTCTAATTTATCAAATCTATATATTATATAAAGAATCAGTTTAACAGCAATATTCCTAATATTTAACGGCAGCAGTTACGAATATTCCTAATATTTAACGGCAACAGTTACGACAATTTAAACATAAGCATCCAATTACCGTCATAACATATTATTTAACGGCAGCAGTTACGACAATTTAAACATAATTCATTCAGCTTACCTCTCCCCACTAACCCACTTTCACCCATTAATTACATATATTAAATAGATTTAATCAATTTACTTTTTTTCGGCAATATTTTTTTTAGTTTTCATTCCAAAAATTTAGGAACATCTTCATCAAACGAGTATACATGTATCTCTGTTAATTTTACCACACAGAATTTTTCTCTTCAAACAAATTTCACCAGTGATACCAACAAAACTTTTCTAAAGCAATTGCAGGAAAACAACATACACATTTGCTGAAGGAAATTGACTTTTGTCATCTCTGAGAATGTGTCGAGCACTAAAAATGCAGATGGAGGTGAAGGTTGAAACATCCAATTGAAGAAAAACTGTGAAAAAATTAAAATTTGATTTTCTTTTGTCAAAAAAGAAAAACACAGTACATTTTACCTAAAGATCTCTTCTTGAATCTATTTATTTTTTCTCTTTCTTCAATGAAAGAGGATATGGAAATCTCGCCATCCTTGATATAGCCTCGAAGCAAGGCTTACAGAGGATTCACGTCGTGAATAATTTCGAGATCAATTAGGCGGCGTCCGACAACATTTCCTCACGCACATTCGGTTTAAAAATCACGGCCTTTGCGACTAACACCTCTGACGGCGACGAAAATCTTAAAATTGTTGGCGAGAGACTGAATACATTGGCTGAAAATTCGGCATCCCCTTGAATTTTTCAATGAATACATTGATAGTGGGTGATTCGAACCGCGATAAATTGGGAGTGTGGAGGCGGACGATGACCCCGACGATGGGGAAGATGAATATGCTGATGGAGAAAATCAGGAAACGGCGGTAAAAAAAATAAAAAATAAAAAAAATACAGAAGAGCGAATAGAACAACACAACAATGACAGAAAGAGAATGAATAAATTAGGGTTGCCGCTGGAGTATAATGATTTAAAGATTTTATCTATCAATTTTCTTTTTTTAACATTTGAGTTTAGTTAATTTTAAACTTTTGGATTTCCAATTTTGGGCTATTTAAGTGTGGATTTCAATTATATAGTTTGGACTTAAATTAAATATTGTTATTGATTAAAATAATAGTAACAATGATGTTAGTACAATAATAAATAAAGAAACAATAGGGCCGGATGGCCCTATTGGTGATTGAAACTTAAATTTTGTCCACAAAATTTCAGATATCAATATTTGGCCATCTTTTATGTGTCATACCTAATCTACCCTTTAACCCAACGGATCCAACAGTTTCCTTTGACCCGAATCCGGATTTAGTGATTAACCCATGCAGATGCAGCACATACACGTGATTGAGCTTTCATCCTCTCTCTCTCTCTCTCTCTCGCCTGCGACGTGATTCAACCAATTCTCCACCTATCTCGCCGGCCCTATTGTTTCATAAGTTGCGATGATGATGAATGAAGCCAATTCTGCACCTCTCTCGTTGTGATTTTCCTCTGCGCCTGTATCTCTCTCTCACCAGCGCCGACGAAGAGATTAGAGAAACGATTTTCCTCTCCTCCTCCTCTTATCTCTCACCGCCCTCGACGTATCTGCATTATCTCCCTGATTGTCCTTTCCGCATCTATCTCTCTCTTGCAGGAGCCGACGAAGAGACTAGAGAGGCGATTATCCTCTCTTCCTCATCCTCCTCCTCTCTCTCACCGATTTCGACAAATCTGCAGTGATCCGGCGAGATTTGGTACGAGATTTTGTTTGTTTTTTGTTTGTTTATTTGTTTGTTTGATCTGTTTCATCTTATTGACATCATGATTTCTTCTATTTCTGTGATTTCTGTATTTTTGTACGAGATTTGGCACGTATATTATTGCTGTTGTTTTTGTATGTGTAGCTGTCAATGGTAGGCACTTATGGCACTATTAGTGCCATTAGTGCCATACAGTTGTGTTCTGATATCATGTAGCTGGGTGGTGCAGTCATCTGGGCATTTTAACACTTTCCCGTAGGGTGTATATTATCCAATTAGGGTTTAGATGTTCCATTTAGGGTTTAGATGTTTCATTTAGGGTTTAGATTCGATTGTTGTTATGTTTGTATTTTGGATATGGGTAGGCACTTATGGCACTATTAGTTCCATAAGTTCCTAGGCAAATCCATTTAGGGTTTAGATTATCCAATTAGGGTTTAGATGTTCCATTTAGGGATTTAGATGTTCCATTTAGGGATTTAGATTTGATTGATGTTATGTCTGTATTTTGGATCTGCGTAGGCACTTATGGCACTAATAGTGCCATAAGTGCCAAGAGAACCATTGAGTTTTGAAATATCCTTTAGCACTTATGGCACTAATAGTGCCATAAGTGCCAAGAGGGCCATTTTATTTTCTATTTTATTTACGAAAACACTTATGTTTTTTTGGGATATCCTTTATTAGTGATATAAGTGCCAAGAGGGCCATTTTACTTTGCGTTTCCGCAAGCACTTATTTTGGATATCCTTAAGCACTTCTGGCACTTATAGTGCCAAACCTGCTATGTACTTAACAATCCAAACCTTTAGGGTTTAGATTATCCATTTAGGGTTTATATTATCCAATTAGGGTTTAGATGTTCCATTTAGGGTTTAGATTATCCATTTAGGGTTTAGATTATCCAATTAGGGTTTAGATTAACCATTTAGGGTTTATATTATCCAAATAGGGTTTAGATGTTCCATTTAGGGTTTAGATTATCCATTTAGGGTTTAGATGTTCCATTTAGGGTTTAGATTATCCAATTAGGGATTTAGATTTGATTGCTGTTATGTCTGTATTTTGGATCTGCGTTGGCACTTATGGCACTATTAGTGCCATAAGTGCCAAGAGGACCAGTTCACTTGGTTTTATTTTTCTTGTTTGTATGCTTGTTTATTTATCACATTTACAATATTTGTGCTGTATGAAATTGTACTAATGACCATACACTGCCTTGTTTTATGTAGATGGGTGCAACATCTATTATTATTGCTCATGGAGGAACTTGGGTTAACAATGTTTATGAGGGTGGACGGAGGGAATATATGCCTATACCGTCTAATGGTATAACATTTATTGATCTACTTGGTAAGATTGAACTTCGTTTAATGAAGAATAGGACTGTCTATATGTATGAAATTGATGCATTGTTTCAGTCTCCTGGATGTGAGGTGATGAGGATGAAGATTACTGATGATTTTGAACTGTCACATTTGTTGAATTCTGTTCAAATGCCGATTTTACATGTGACTGTTTCTCTTAGAAGTAATGATTTGGCGAAGCATGTTTTACATAATCCTGTTGTTGAAGTTTCAGCTTCTAGCAATTTTAATTCTAGTGACAATCAGATGGATGGTCTTGAGAATTGTTGTGAAGTTGCTGATGATGTTGATGAGGAGGATGAGGGTGATGATCGTTTAGTTGGGCAAGGTGATTATGGGTCTGATGATGATGAGGATTTTGATGACTACTATGGTAGAGATTGTCAGAATATGCCACCGCGTGATGATTCTGATGAAGAGATAGGAAATTATCATCACCCTACTAGTCAGTGGGTTATCCCAGGTGCTGCTTATTTAGCTTTGGTCCCTTTTCAAGAACTAGGCATAGAGGAGGAGGATTCGAGCAGTGAAACATTCTCTGTTGGTGGTATTTTTCAAAGCAAGGATAAGATGGTTGTAGCTTGTGGTGTTTATCATCTTATTAACCATGCATCGTTCACTACAATTCGTTCCTCACTGTGTAGATACTATGTTGTTTGCAAATTTGGAGGTGGTTGCCCGTTTGTTCTTCGTGGGAAGGCTTTGGGAAAAATGTGGACTATTACTGAATTTGTTCCTCATGACTGCGCAATTGACCTGAGGTACCATGCTGCCCCAAAAGTGTCTTCTAAGGTGTTGGCATCGTATTTCCTTCCGGATGTGATGGCTAAAGGTGTTACCCTTACACCAAGAACTATTCATGCATTGTTACAGCATAAATATGGTATTTCTGTCATGTATAGCACTGCACTTGCTGGGAGGAACTTGGCTTTGAAGATGACGTATGGTGACCCGGATACTTCCTTTCACATCATGCCGAAGTACCTACACATGCTACAGCAGGCAAATCCTGGTTCTGTGGTAGATGTACAGACTAATGAAAATAATGTGTTCGAGTATGCTTTTATTGCTCTTTCTGCTTGTATTAAAGCCTTTAAGTCGTGTCGTCCTATGATAGTTATTGATGGCACTCATTTGAAGGGCAAATACAAAGGTATCTTGTTTGTTGCTGTTGCAAAAGATGCAAATGAACAGATATTGCCTTTAGCTTTTGGGATTGCGGATAAAGAGTGTGATGCATCGTGGATTTGGTTTCTTAAGCGGCTACGGCATACTTTTGGTGTCCGTGATGAGTTACTGTTTGTTTCTGATCAGCATGTGAGTATCAAAAAAGCAATAGAGCATGTCTTTCCAGGAACCCCGCAGGCACTTTGTTCCTTTCACATACAGAGCAATCTAAAGCATTGGGGAAGTCATGTTGTTACTCTTTTCAAGTTAGCTGCAAGGGCGTACAAGATTGAGGATTTTGAGCTACACATGGAGAATTTGAAGTCTGTTAAACCTCGTGCATATGAGAAGTTGATGAGCATTGGTCCAAGTAGATGGGCTCGTTCACACTGCCCGGTCCGTCGCTATATGCTCATGACCTCTAATCCTGCTGAGAGTTTGAACAATTGTCTCTGATGGTCTAGAAGGTTACCTGTTTGCACCCTTTTGGAGACTATCCGATCAAGGATTGGAACTTGGTTCTATGAACGATGGGTTCTTGCTATGGAAAGACCTCTCGAGCTGACAGATTGGGCATCTATGAGATTGGCTAAATCAGTTGATTTGGGATTGAGGATGTATGTCCAGCCAATCAATCCAACAAAGTTTGAGGTTACATCTGATAACAAGAGTTATGTTGTTGATCTTGGCAGTCACACATGCACGTGTCTTGTGTTCCAGTTCCAAATGATACCATGTCCTCATGATGCAGCTGCAATAGGGTCAGTATTGATTCTTTGTTTTTTATTTGATTTATTTCTGTTTTTTGTGGCCATGTGATTGAGTGCATTTTTGCTGCACGAATGACACTTATGGCACTATTAGTGCCATAAGTGCCATATAGTTCTGCACGATCTTTATGCTTGTTTATTTACAATAATGATATTTATTTGATTCTTCTTTTGATGCAGAAAGGTGAACCAGAACCCGTTGTCTTATGTGAATGATTACTTTTCAACTGCTACTCTCCGTGAAATATATTCTAGCGAGGTGATGCCACTACCGAATCCTGAAGATTGGTGCATTCCCGAGGATATTGCTTCGAGGGTTGTGCTAACACCAGGTGATGTTCAACAATCTGGGAGGCCGCGTGAGAAGAGGATGAAGAGTGGTGGTTCCAGCTCATCGAGCCGTCGTGTTTGTTCTCGATGCCATGAGAAAGGACATTATCAATCTACGTGCACTGCGGTCATGCAACTTACAGTGCAGGAAGAAGTCAGCAGCAGTGAGTCATGTGTTAGTGGTACAAAAAAGAGACGATGCAGCCTTTGTAGATCTGACGATCATAACCGTGTAACCTGTCCTCTTAGGCTTAGTTGAAGCTTTTAAAATTTTTATATATTGACATGTTTCATTGTTCATTTGAATTATGTAATGTTGACCTTTTATAGGTGTTTGTCATTGTTGGAATCTGTTATCGAATCTGTCAGATGCTTGCAAGTCCCATTTGGCACTTATGGCACTATTAGTGCCATAAGTGCCATTTGGGCCATTTTACTTGTTTATGTTTTCCGAAGACACTTGTGGCACTATTAGTGTCATAAGTGCCAAGAGAACCATTGAGTTTTGGAATATCCTTTAGCACTTATGGCACTAATAGTGCCATAAGTGCCAAGAGGGCAATTTTATTTCCAAAAACACTTGTTTTTTGGGATATCCTTTATTAGGGCTATAAGTGCCAAGAGGGCCATTTTACTTTGTTTTATTTTTCGTTTCCGCAAGCACTTATTTTGGATATCCTTAAGCACTTCTGGCACTAATAGTGCCATAAGTGTCAAACCTGCTATGTACTTGACAATCCAAACCTTTAGGGTTCTGACTAAAACATACCATATATATCACATAATCAAAATAAACTAACTGATCACCAAGTTCTTTATCAAGCCTAAATTGATTATCAAGTATGCTAGAAATTGTTTTACAAATATAAACTGATTGTTCATTCACGAAGATTGGCTGCCGCAACGCCTTCACCGTCATCTTCGCCTTCACCGGCATCCTCTTGTTCATCTTCATCATCCAAGGGCTCAAAGGTACTTGGATCCGTGCTGAATTTGTAGATGCTTTCTGCTATCTTTTCACGGAATGTTTTAAGCACTGCCTTGCTCATGTTCTTTTCAACGTACTTTCCAGTAAGCATCATCTCGACATACTTAAGACACAGAACCCCACAACTTACGCTATCCACTTGTTTCAGATTGTTCGATCCATCGTATGGGTAGGAATATATCCATTCTGTGTATTTCCCATCCACATTGCGCTTCTCATAATAGCCAATCTTCTTGAGGATCTGTGGTATAATCCTGCAGATTGGCAAGAAAGCACATTGACGTATATCGAGATGGATATCATCGAACTTGTGCTGATTGGAGTCATATATCTTCAACTCTTGGTCCGTGAAATTCACCAAACAGGTGGCCCAGTGATCGTTGAAGTGAACAATCATGATGAGCTGACATTAAATAACATACATTAGTCAAAAAAATAAACAATACGACTTACACTTAACTCACTTAGGTATTGACACACTAACCTTCTCAACATCGTTCCATTTCTTGACATACTCCCCCCATCGTGGCTCTTTCCCCACTGCAAACAAGCATAGCCTCTTCATTTGTTCCTCTTGTATGATCTCTTCGCTTTTCGGGTCATATGTTGTGCCTTTCGGATCTTTTCCATGTAATTCATTCCATACTTGGTCTATGGCGGCCTGTGCATTATTATATTTGAGTTGTTATATACTTTATATTGTAATTTCGGTTGGCACTTATGGCACTAATAGTGCCATAAGTGCCAACCGAAATTCAAAATGTAACCAAGTAATCGATGTTCCTCTTGGCACTTATGGCACTAATAGTGCCATAAGTGCCAAGATGAGTAGATTATTATGAAATATATATATTACAAGAAGAAATTATTAAGTAATTACCGAGAACATTGTGCCTGTGATGGCAATGTTTGCAGGGAATTCAATTCCTTCAAAACCAGCCAACTCTGGTTTTGCTGCTAGCACGGCAAGGTAGGAGTCTATGCTTTGACTGTCTAGCTTTTCGGTAGTCTTCTTTATCAGACCAAACCAATTTTTGTCCACCAGATATGGCAATCCCACATTCCTCCTGGACATATCAATGCATATGAGAATGTTAATTGGAATGATGATACATTAGGCATACATTAGGCAAATCTATTCAATGCTACTTAATTACTTACTGTTCAACTTCTTTGCTCCTCAGGTACCTAATAAAATTTGTTCCTCTGACATCATCACGCCGGAATAGACTTTTACATGCTGCAGATGGCATCCTCATCCTTTTTGGTCTGATTTGCCCCAATTGTTGAGGCGGGGATGCTGTTGCTGCTGCCACTGCTGCAGATGTTCCTGCTTCATGTTGTGCGGTTGCTGGTGCTGCCGCTGCGGCTGATATTCCGGCTTCAATGTCTGCATTTGCTGGTGGTGTGGGTGTTGGTGTTGGTGTTGGCATAGAAGCCGGTGTTCCCCATACTTGGCAGTAAAATCTCTCCTCAGATTCACAGTGCGCCATCCATTCTGCTGTGCTTGCAACCTGGTTTGAAAACAATGATTAGTGTGAGGAATACAATACTAAGCACTAAGAAATTTTAACCTCTTGTGGTGGCCTATATTGCTATCTTTGACGCAATTTGCTAACGACGCAGTCAGCTATGTCATTTATCAGCTCTTCCCGATTGAAATATTCAGCAAATTCAATGCGCGCTCTCTTTGCTGCGCTTTCTCCCACTTTTTCAATAAATTGCTTCATTTCCGAGGCTGTGAATGTCATCACAGCCTCTCCCTGCTGTTGTTGTTGATGTTGCTGTTGTTGATGCTCTTGCTGTTGCTGGTTTCTTCCTTCTCCTTCGCTCTCTATCATTCGTTCTTGAATCATTCTTACCCCCTCATACCTCGCGGCCATTTTCTTTGCTCTCTTCTTGCTGCCATCCGCAGTGGGACTGTACTGCAAAATGAATGGCGTTCCTTCTTCTTCAATAGATGCCCAGTGTTTATCTTGCTTTTCCTCTTCTGTTGGTTTCAGTGAAAAATGAACCTGCACAAGGACCATTTTACTTCATGTTTTTTTGGATTTCCTTTGGCACTTATGGCACTTTTAGTGCCATAAATGCCAACAGGAGCAGAACATTATTAAGTATTTTTACCTGTTCGTCAGCTTCCGGTCTCCTGCGATTGTTAGTGTAGGTGAACCTCAGCATCCGGGGGAATACTTTTGAGGGTTTTCTTTGTCCGATATCCTTTCCCAGCTTTGGGAGAGCACAAAACATCCAAGCCTGACAACACAGAATCAAATGAGGTAATTTAGTTTTTATTGGGAAAACAGTGTGAATTGAACAATATTTAATGTTACTTACCAAGAAGGCAAGAGTGTTCCCGGCTAGATGATATGATGCATTTGCTGCTGCTGCTGGAGTGCTTCTCACCTTGTTGATTGCATGACATGTCATCTGAAATGACATGCTGCCCCATGGGAATTCCTCCCATGCTGTTTTGTCCTCAGATAGCACCCAGAGCCAATCCGGAATTCTGTAATTCGTACCATCATAGCCGAATATCAGATCCGTCACTATTAGCATCTTTGCTGCCTTAACATAGTCCATTTTTTGCTCACCCAAACCTCGGCTCATAAACATCTCCCTCAATTTGTTGGGGGAAATTTCCGTACCGCCAAGAACTCTCTGATAAAAAGAATTCTCAAGTATGATGTGATCTTCATAGGGGTTAAAGTTGCTTGACCCAAATTTCAATCCTGTCATAAAAAAAAACTCAATCCTGGAAAACCTCGTCACATAGCCATCCACGATAAAAAACAACGCCGTCTCATCCGGTTTTGGTTTTCCTTCTATCTGTCTTGATATCATGAAATGCAGGCATTGGCCTGATCGTGATACGTGGGATGGCAGTTTGAGGAAATCACTGAAAACAGACTCTTGCAGCTCATGGTATACATTGTCACCCTCTAAAACATTCTTTATGATTTCAATAATGTTCTCCTTGCCCGTAATGTTGACCTTGTGTTTTATTGTCTCCATACCTTTTCGTAGGTATTTCCATTGTACCTTCATTCCGAAAATAAAAGCATGCCAAAATGAATGAAACGTATTATAATGAGATCTTAAATACACAGTTGGCACTTATGGCACTATTAGTGCCATAAGTGCCAAAGGAAATCTAAAATAAAAACACATCAAGTAAAATGACAGATTTCATCAGATCTACAAACGGAAATCCCAACAATAAAGCCAAGTAATCCAAAATAAACCAAGTAATCCAAAATAAACCAGAGTAATCAATGTTCCTCTTGGTACTTATGGCACTAATAGTGCCATAAGTGCCGAGAGGAAATCCCAAAAAAACTGAGTAATTCCAACATGCAAATCATCAAGTAAATTAGGGTTTTCAAGGAATTACCGTAGTTGCCAAATCATTCTCATCTTCACCAGCGGACTCTTCGGAGTTTTCTTCCTCGGCGGATTCGTCCTCTCCGGCTTCTTCTTCCTCGACGGCTTCTTCTTCCGCTCCGGATTCTTCTTCCTCGCCGGCTTCTTCTTCCGCTCCGGCTTCTTCTTCCTCGACGGCTTCTTCTTCCCCTCCGGATTCTTCTTCCTCGCCGGCTTCTTCTTCCTCGATGGCTTCTTCTTCCTCTCCAGAATCTTCTTCCTCGGCGGCTTCGTCTTCCTCGCCGGCTTCTTCCGCCGTGGTTGGAAGAGTCACCACCCGGATCGGTGATTGTTGTTCCTCAGATCCGGAACTCTCATCTGCATTGATTTCTTTGCAAATATCCATGACGCTTCCAGGAACTCCAAATCCGGCTTTTTCCTCGCCGGATTCTGCAGCGCGCTGGCGCTTGGAGGTCGAGCCGGTTTGTGAAGCCTTGCGCTTGCGCTTGGTCATTTTTTGGAGTGGAGTTGAGTGGATAAACGGATAATATGCAGGTGGAGAAGATGAAGGTGGGTGGTTGACGACGGTTGACAGCAGTTCACGGCGGTTTTCCACGAGATTTCCGACGGCGCGGTTGAGGGCGGTTTAGGGTAAAAGGGCCGAGAGAGAACGGTAAATGGCGGTGAAAAATTGGTGCACAAATGGTGAAAAATTAGTTTTGTTGAAACCCTATAACCCGCCCGCGACCCTAAACCCTACCCGCACGCGACCCGATACCCGGTCCGCCCCTAAGGTTAAAATCGTCCGAAATAAAAAAAAAGGACAAAATTTAAGTATTTTCAATTAGTGGCCAAAATTTGTGTTTTATGCTTCATTTTGGCTACCTCAAAATTTTTCTCATAAATAAATTACATAATATACTAAAAGCTATCAGTTTTGATTAAACAATATATCAATTCGAAGTCTTAAATTTTTGCTATTTCCATTTGTTTTCAATTTATATATGTACGACGGATTGTTCAATGTACTTTATTTTTTAAGTTATACAATTATAATTTATTAATAATCAGATTTTGGTATAATATTTAATTTTATATGAAATTAAAGATTGAATTTTTTGGGGGTGAATATATAATTTAGAAAATATATATATATATATATATATATATATATATCAGATTTTTGTATAATATTTATTTTTATATGAAATGAAAGATTGAATTTTTTGGGGGCTGAATATATATATATATATATATATATATATATATATATATATATATATATATATATATTTTTCAATCAATGAGAAACAATATATTATTAGTATATTTTGAGTTTGGGTTTATGTATATAATTGAGATATAATTACATTCTTGGCGGAGATGGCTTGAGAGAAGAAAAGTGGAGCATAAATGATTTCTTTTCCTAAGCTACCCAAAAAATAATAATAATAACAAAAGGTTAGGAATTCTTAAATATATTTTTATATTATCATTAGACTAATTAATTTGGATCATGAGATGAAATAATTTTGTATATTTATTATAATGTGTTGGTAATAGAAACTATTCCTTTTAATTTGTAAAAAAAATACTCATTTTTTGAATATACTATGTTTTACTTCTCTCCTAACATAAACTAATACTCCCGCCCTTAGATACACGCAGCGAGCATCAAACTTGAATGTCATTTTAAATAAATAAATTTATTAAACAAAAAAAATAAGTAAATGTGAAATATTTTTTACAAATAAAATAATTTGCATCAATTACACAATAAAGAACCTGAGTAAAACAGAACAAATTTTAATTTTGTATTCTCAATAGTTGAAATACCAATTTATAATTAGTAAAACTTAAAAATAATAAATTGGTATTTCAATTATTGAAAGTACAAAGTTTAAAAATGGTGTGAAATATTTTATTTTAAATTCATGTTCTTTATTGTGTAAATGGTGTAAATTTGTGTGCTTTCATGAGTTTTTCTTGATATTTTCAATAAATTCCAATTTAATAAAAAATGGTGTGAATTATTTTATTTAAAAAAATAATTCATATTTACTTATATTTTTATTTCGTTTAATAATTTTATTTAAAGTGTCATTCAATTTCGAAGCACCGCACGGGCGGACGTACTAATTTATATAGGGAGAGGTTCAAGAAAGAACCATAAATAAAAAAAGAACGGAGAACCATTTTCAGCCATTCGATTATCAAGATCTACGGTGGATGTATCATCTTGATGGATGAATGCAGATCCTGGGTTCGAATCCTGAAGGGAGCAATTTTTTTTTATTTTTTTGAGTGCATTAATTTTAACAGCGAATGCATTAATTTTTACAGTGAATGCATTAGATTTGATGGTTCTCACGTTCTCACAAATAATGTAGTTCTCTCTAGAACCACACCCAATTTATTTATATATATATATATATATATATATATATATATATATATTTGTATGTTTTATAGAGGCCAACACTATACATGTGCGTGTGTGTATTTGTCTATGTTTCCGACCATTTCATACAATTCTAATTATGAAAACCATATAGTCAAGGTCATAATTCGAGGCTGCTCGAAAGTTTCGAATTAGCGCAACAAATCATTTAAATCGAACTACTTAATTGTAATCTCTCATATATATTTGATATATTTTTATTTCTTATGATGCGATTTTGACTTATATATAGCCTTTAGTATTGATTGAGGTAAAGAATAATCTTATTTAACAGCTTTGCCTTTATAGCCCCAAAAACTAGTTCCTCAACTAATTTTATGAATTAAACTATTTTTATTTGAAAATGATTTGAATTAAAACCCTATATTCATTGCTCCATTGGAAAGACATGTAGCACATTTACTACAAACTAAACCTAATTTGGATATCCTCAAGTTAATAAATTGGAATATAATTTAAAATTGGATATAGCACCCCAATAATATTTTAAAATTTTTAATTAATGTTTAATTACATTTTAATTGTGATTAGTAAATTGGATATAGCACCCCACATCACACGAAACCATATGTAGCTCTTGACTGGCAATACTTGTTCAAAGAAAGATTTTTTGCTCAATTTAGAACCAAATTATTGAGAAAGTATGCCAATGCAATTCAAGAATATGCTTCAAAAGTTAAGCTAAGAGAGAGGGAGATGACAAGAAATCAATAACTTCACACTGCAACTCCAAAACAAATGGAAGATCTAAACCATCATCAGAAATGTATGTTTTAAACAAAAGAAACTCCAAAACAAATGGAAGATCTAAACCATCATCTGAAATGTATGTTTTAAACAAAAGAAGCCGAATGAACTAACTATATTAACAAAGGGGGAAAAAACACAGTTTCATTCCTCAGTATGCGGCATATACACTGCCTTTTCAAAACTAGGCATGAGCATCTGCATCTCGAACTCAAACTGATCATGACAACGCTTGTCTTTCTTAAAGAAGTGGTGTATATCTTTTCTCATCATGGCTCCTATGCAAAGTCCTCTAAGAAGCAAAACCCGCTGCATCCATCCATGCAACACCAAAGTTATATCGGATGAATGCGAAATTAAATGTATCCGAGTTAAAAGAATTAAGTAAATAGAACAATACCCGATCCATATTCCAATAAGCTCCATGAACAATTGATGTCATTGCCCGAAGTGCAGGAAAAAGCACAATCAGAGGTGCATGGCTTTAAGTTATATTAAAACATATCAGCAGTCAGCACGATGATGCTACATAAACAAAGAATATAGGTAAAGATAAAACAAGAAACACCACTGTACTTACTCAAAAAGATCGGCAAGCTTGAAAGCTACGTCTTCATCTTTATACATGGTTGTTTCTATTCCATTTTTATAGTGAGTTATATAAAACAATGCCCAACAAGCTTCTTTCAAGACCTCCTCATCTTTTAAATCAAGGAGAGACTTAAAAGTCCGAATGGCAAACAGAACCTACAGCCAAGAAAACGAATAAACGATACATTAGTCAGTTGATGAACACATGCATTTATGTGTATTAAAGTGACTAGAAAACAAGACATTGTCAATATTGGTAAAGATTACGACTCCCTCCCAACTAAAAATTTCAATCTCCACAAGTAAAAATGCAGCCAAGAATGCATAAATAAAACATAAGTATGAGTAGTAATTAGGTTGAAATAGCGACCTGCTGCAATGGAACTTTAGGTGCTCCCCCAGAGATATTAGTGAGAGTCTCAAAGATATTAGTCAGAGTCCGGGTAGCAATTCTCAGAAAAGAAAGGCTGTTGTTATGCTTTTCAGACAAAGTGAGAAGAGGACGCAAGGCTCCACAATTAAGGACAACATCACAACAGCTAAATGATTCACCAGCAATATTTCCTAAAGACCACGCGACCTGCATATAAGCCATCGAATGAAGAAGAAACAGACAGTTTTCCCAGAAACTCAAGGGAAAGAACATTAGGCCTTAAAACTTTGAATGTCATACATACCTGCTCACAGGTTTGAAGATCATGAGAAGATGATTCCAGCAGTTTCACAAAAACAGGGACCGCCCCAGAGTTGATCACCACTTGAGTGTTGGCAGCAGCAATATTCTTTAGAACGAGTATTGCTTTAAACTGAAGATGAATAAGAGAATTAACTACACTAGCATCTCAACTCATGAAAAAAAAGATTGAAAAAAAAGATACTGGAATGAGAAGAATTTCAGACCTGAAGTTGTGGATAATCATCCCTCTTGAGGAATTCAACAAATCTAGGAACAGCTCCTAGTTGTACAACTTGATCAATCATAGGGTTAGGGTTGTCTTCTGTGAAGAAAGAAGAGAGAAATTGCAGAAAATAAAAAATACTCCAAGTGATAAAATAAATAAAAAAGAAGACATCACATCCTTAGTTGTTGGCCTTACCAACAGAAACTAAATTTAGCAATTGCGTAGTAGAATCAAGCTGCAACTTGCTATCATCAGAAAGGATACCAGACATCACTAATTGTAAATCTAAATCCTGCGTAAAATATTGACTTACACAAATTTTGAAATTTATACACAATACTTATAAAAAGAAGTAGCAAAATAGTATAACTTAATTAATTACATGATGGAAGTATATATATACGGCGGATAATACAGTACTTATAAAAAGAAATTGGGGGATTTGAGAAGAAAGAAAACCCTATCAGCAGCAGAAGGCAATCGTGAGGGGGGTTCACGGTCACGGGGCTTCTTCTCGCGAGTGTAGAAACGATCAACCTCCGACGTCGACGTCGCCTTCGCCTTCAGCCTTTTGCTCCGTCGTAGTGGTGCCATTGCTCAGACAAGAGAGAAGTAGGAAGGGGGAGTTTTTGTTGGGAGAAATACGAAAAATGGTTTTCAACTTTTATACTCTACATTCTAAAGAGGCGCTTGCACTCAGAAGACCTAATCGTAATATATTTTTGAATTTTGAAATCCGCTTCCCAAAGATTTAAACAATATTCCTATATAAGAAACATCATGAACCGGTGATAACGTACAACAATGACTGCGGTAGTAGCAGCGATTCGGGTGAAATCAAACATTTCGCTAAAAGGAAACCAGGCCGTAGTGGATCCCATAGAGAACCTCCAACACCCGTAAAGGTAATTTTTGTTCTGTGTAGTTATTTGGTAATTGCTTTATTTGCCCTAATTTATGTATTTGCCCTAATTTGTCTGATATCCCTCCATTCTGATCATGTCTAGAGCTGGTACTGGCACGGCCATGTTCAGCATGGGTGAGACTCTCACACTCACCTTCAAATTAACATGCACACTATATAGCAAGGAGTTCTAAGGAAAATCAAAATTATTACTATGAGAAATAAGAACCAAAATTCGTAAATTTACAATAACATGTATTTGCATATTCCCCATCTTCCTATATTATATAAGTTCGAGAAATGTAAAAAATACAAATATAGTTGTTCTAAAATACAACAAAAATTACGTTTACTGTGTATTTAGGAAAATTGGTTTTCATTTTTCATAGTAATTTTAGTTTTTATGTTGTAGAGAGAGAGGTTCCGTTCATCAAATTAATCCAATTGAAAATTACTATTTGTATCCGTTATCAATTCTCTTTCTAACAAAAGATATCATTCTAACTAGATCATTTATCTCTCACACTAAATATATATAATACGTATATGGTGCAGGGTTGTTCATGGCGTCACAAGATAAAGTGTTAGCATGTGGAGCAATTCTAACTATATTTGGAATGGCTTTAAAATTCATTGCAGCTTCCTTTGTTGTTGGTTTGCATGGACAAGTCTTGCGTGTCGCTATCCTTCCACAATCCATCACCTCCTTCATATTTGCCAAAGAATATGGAAATGTTGTTAGCACTGCGTAAGTCATCTCATCTTAAATATAATTTGCTTATTAATCTACATCTAATTTAAACTTATTGTTGGTTTTGTATATCAGGGTTATCTTCGGCATGATTGTATCTCTACCGGTGTTAATTGGCTATTATGCAATTTTAAGATGTGTTTATTCTATAATTTTAGGGAAGAAAACAAAGTTTTCCATCAAATAGGTGGAAAATTAAAAATGATACTCTTGAAAATTATAAAATAAAATTAAGGATCTTTAATGAGTAATTGATGTAGATTATTTTATTTTTTAAGAAAAAATAATTTACATTTACTTATAAAATTAAGGATCTTTAAATAATTTACATTTACTTATAAAAATAATATTTATTTGATACATCATTTAATTTTTTTTTTAATAAATTAACATGATTAAATAAAGAAATTTAAAGACTGCACCACAGGGGGCTCGAACCCAAGACCTTCGATTTTAGTCATTAACCCCTAATCACTTAGCCGATTTTAGTCGTTAACCCCTAATCACTTAGCCGACACACACACTACATAGTTTAATTTTGATGCAAAGCTATGTTCGTCGTGCATCGCACGGGCAAGTGTACTAGTAATTTATCATTATAATATAGTTTTTGAATCAATTATTGGATAAATTTTTTAAAGGATAATATAAGTATAAAAAATTAATTTTAATTAATTAATTAATTAATAATATCACCTAATATATCATCAATAGAAACATGGCCAAAAAGAGAAAGAAGTTTGATATAAAGTTCGTATTTATTTAAATTTCTACATTTCATCTTTACTTTAATTAAATAAATGCAATGGTCACAAGCAGACAAATTTTCTTAATCGAAATCATTGCCACATTAATCATTGATCATAAATTTTACTACATGCCAGTTGCTGGAGATATTTTGTGTAGAATATGCATTCCTTGCTGGTTTCTGTGCAGACAGTAGGAATATTTATTAATCATCTCTCAAATAGAATGTGAATAAATACTCACTTCGATTCTCTAAATAACTAAACCGCATTTTCATGTCTACATGTATGTATGTGTGTGATCACCTGACTTGATTCTGACAATAAAACGTCATATTTAGACATGGAACAAAGATTGATTATTCTATCTGATATATTATGGAATACAAATCTTGGTATTTTTCTATTTATCATTATTCTGAATTTTATGAAGGAGAAAATTTATTTTTATAGTCTTTTTTTTATTGGACCTAATGGTAAAAACAGGACTGTAACTTTTAATATTTTCAAAAAGAAGAAAAAGAGGAAGAAAGATGTCAACGGAAGCGGAAGAGCTACACCAAGTCGGAATCCAAGTGTATTTGGCATAACGCCAAATCAGATTGAAGAAATATATTAGAATGTGCATGATGATCTTGATTGCAGGGGATAGGAAAATACAAATATCATTTTGCTCGAGGTCTTGACGACGGGCTTTGGCATAAGTGAATGTGGATCCCACCTATATGAGCATGTTAAGTTGTAATATCGAATAAGAATTTTGATGAGTAATTGAGCTGAGTAGCATTGAATGATAATAAGATGTGTGTTACGTTTCTATATGATCTATGTTATGTGTTGTTTCCAAGTGAAGTATGTGATAAGAATATGATAGCATTGGTTAAATTCTTCACCAATGAACTTAAGTTAGAAGGTAGTGCTATGCTTAATGAGCATCATAAATAGTGACGAACTACTGCTCAGTTATTGTTTTCCTTCATGAGTCTAATGTCACATTTACATTGCATGAAGGCACGAGCGAGGAAGTAAAAGAAGAACAAGAGTTATAGAAAAAAGATTAAGTAGAAGTCCAGATGGACTTTCTAACTGAAATGAAATGATAAGCATTAATTTGATAAATGATTCAAATTAAAGTTATGTTAAAAGTTACTGACTTGCCAAATTTTGATGAACTTGTATGATACTTACTACTGATGATGATGAGACGATATCAGCCCTAGGCTAAGCTAGCCGACGAGTTGCCAGTCGAGGTTTGTGTACACTGAGTGTGCCTTTGAGCCGTTGAGCGTATCGGCCCGTCACGATGATCATCATCTGTTGAGCATATCAGCCAATCACGGTGTTGAGAAGAGAGGCCTAGTTCTCTACACCTGATGTTGATGAAGATTATGACGATGATGATGTAGTAAATGTGATACATACATAATGAGTATTTTCATAGCAATCCCTTATTATGATTAAATGATGATTATCAATTTCGCTTGCATAGGTTATTTTATGAAATTCCCCTGTATTTGCTTCATTATTTTCATAGCAATCCCTTATTATGATTAAATGATTATCAATTTCGCTTGCATAGGTTATTTTATGAAATTCCCCTGTATTTGCTTCAAAAGGGGCAAGTTCAATTTATAGCTATAACATAATTGAAGTTCATCATTCACAAGGTTACAAATTGATGTTTTGGCAGAATTCAACAAACAAATCCGAACACTGCATTATTGACCGCTCAAAAAAATGAAGGAAAGCAGAAGCTGGACATTACTCCTTCGACAAAATACCCTGTCATCTGCAAATCCAATATATATACACACATCAAATATAAATCTTGAGGGGTTTAATCATTTTTGTATGTGGAAAGTAAATGCAACAATTCATATGACTAAAAAGATACAAGAAGATGAGGATGAGTGCATTAAACTCTTGCTAATATGGAAAGTACCTCCAACGACGACCAAAAGCATTACAGCATAGAAGATTGGGGTTGGGCATGGAATGATGGAGGCAGGAAAAAAATGAAGGCATATAGGAGAAGATGATATTTATTTAACCCAACACAGTACAGGAGAAAGGGTCAAGGAAGAAAACACTACGTTAATCGTTATCCATAAGCCACACTCTGTTGTGCTGGGAAGAAAATATCAGATGTAATACCTGTAGTCCTTAAACTGACTCCTAATTCGTCATCTTTATTTGTAATTACAAATCAAGAATGTTGTCTTGTAATAATAATAAAAAAATACCAAACTTGGAACTTCTTCAGTTACACAACCATTATAATATAGGGAAAGGTTAAGTTCAAGATAATGTTACATTAGGACTTTTTGCATAAAACTAGCAGAATTCCAAGGAATTCAATTCATATGGGCATGATAAACAAGAAACAAGTTTGTCTTCCCAAATCCGAAAAACAAAAACGCATGGTGCAGAAACTAGACCACACAAGTTTCCATGTCGTGAAACCGTACATTTGGTTCACCAGTCTCATTAGTTGCTAGTTTCTATATCTTTTTCTTCTTCTTTTTTTCTCAAAAGAAAAGGCATTGATACTGACCACAAAATTAGCATCAAACACCTTCATGAGAAAAAGATAGTGGCAGATTTTTTGAACCCCCTTCTTTTCTTACCACGGACAATATCTCAGAAGCACATAACATTCCAGAACGACCAATTAAAATATATTCATAAAAGTGGACTAGTAAAATAGTCATTTTGCTATTGTAAAGATAACAAATAACAACTAAGATTAAAAATGATATAAAAAGATAGTCATTCACAACCACGAAATTCCTTGGTCACGAATTGAACTTATTTTGCCTACAATTGAGAACCACGATTCTTAATTGACCTTATTTTGCCTATAATTCACAACCAAATACTTCTCAGTTATGATTTCACCATATTTTGCCAAAAATTCACATTCACAAAGTACCTTAGTCGTGAATTGACCATATTTTGCCTATAATTCACAACCAAATACTTCTAGTCGTGAATAGAAGGCTAATTTACATGAATTAAGGGCAAAACGGTACTTTAAGTTAAAAATGGCTATCCTTATTTCTTTTATATCTTTATGACTATATTTTAGTTTTACAATATGAATATAGCTATTTTGATATATTAACTCTTTTTGAGCCCCTTTCTTTTCTTACCACAGACAATATCTCATAAGCACAACACCTTCCAGAATAAAACGATATTAATAAAATGAGTCATTTGGGAAATTTCATGCACCCCTTAAAATGATGAAAGGTGGAACAGTACCTAAAGAGTCATGAAAGAAATTTTTTTTGGATAGGTAGCCCATTATCTACCAAGCCCAAGACTCGATGGGCAAACAAAGACAATACTTGCCGCAGAAAAAGATGAAGTCCTTTTCATGAATAACCAAGTGGTACTAATAAATTTTCAAATATATTGAATCTGTCTTGCACTTCAATTTGGCCATACCTGCGCTAAGCCTAAGCCTTAACTTTCATCTCAAGTTTGGATAACTTGGCAACATGAGAAATCCCAGTTTTAGAGACAACAAGACCCTCAATTTGAACTACAAGTACAATGTCCCCATTTTTACGTGATTCCTTCATAGTTAAAGGCAATTAAAGCATTGACCCATAAAAGAAAATTGAAAAAAAAGAAATAGATAAGGCTACCAAAAACAAAGGTATACTGACACTGTGTGTGTGAGCGAGAAACAAGATGGAGCTGAACTAAGGAAATCCATCGACGCTCAAATTAATGATATTTTCATCTCATACCGGACATATTTAAGAGAATCTATGAAAATGATAAGGGAAAAGAAAAAGATAATTTCAAATTTCAGGTTGAGAGAACCACAAATTTCAGAAAACCTAATTTAACATGCCAATATCATAGACAAATAGAAAGCGAGAAACCGAAAACTTCTTATAAACAAATTGAGCGCGAGATTTTGAGTCTGACCGGTAATAGGTGGCTGATTTCAGTGAGAAGCGGAAGAGGTGGAGTGAGAATCAGATTTTGGGGCGTAGATCTTGTTATAAGCGGTTTCACCGACAAGGTAAATACCGAAGGCGACGAGCGCGATGCCCAGGCCGGGGGTGGCGTGGCGCCACTGGTTGGTGAGCATCGGGTGCTTCCGCCATTCGTCGCGCCGCTTGAAAAACTCTCCCGTTGTTCCTAGTGGCTTCGACATTAACGATGCTCTCTTTTGCTTCTCTCCCCCTTCTGTTGGATACCAGGTGAGAAATGAGAAATGAGACATGGAGGCTAAAAAATATGGAAGTGGGTTGGGCTTCAAGGTTTACCTTGTTTGGGCCTCAATCCATAAAATATTTTGGGCTGAATATTTGGACTATCATTTCAGATTTTCCCCCCTTTTGTTGGATATAAAAAGAAATAACTAATTATTTTGTGAGTGAAAAAAAGGTCCCCACTTATTAGAATAGATAAATAAGATAAATAAGTTAATATAATAAGGGTAATATGTTGTATGGTAATGTCTAAAAGTAGAACATGATTATATTTTAGGAACACTCCAAAAATAAAAATTATGACTATTTTTATAGAAGGGGTAGTATATAATATACTTGGTATAATAATAAGCTCTGAAAAGTAGAAGTTAGGTATTAAATTAAAAAAAAAAAAAAAAATCTTTTCAGCTGTTGAATTCACTTTGAAAAGTACAAATAATCCTTTGAAAAAGATGAGAATAAGTATACTTTGAATGATGCTGTTGAATTCAGCAGCATTGTTGGAAAATTTTCTTTGCGTGGGATTAGCTGATTCTGTCTTTAATTTTGTGATCCACTTAATTAAATGAGCATAAACTTGTACGTTGTCGGGAATTAGTAGCAAACGCAGTGCAAATTCTTCCATCACTGATAATTCAGCAATTCATCTGAAGCCATTGTTGAGTAGCATCAATTTAGAAGTAGTAAACATATTTTTGTATGATACAGTG
This sequence comes from Salvia miltiorrhiza, assembly GCF_028751815.1. Lineage (NCBI taxonomy): Eukaryota > Viridiplantae > Streptophyta > Magnoliopsida > Lamiales > Lamiaceae > Salvia > Salvia miltiorrhiza. The sequence continues at coordinate 94,077 of NC_080389.1, forward strand.
ATAGAAAATCTATCTGTGTTGCCCATGCATTGCTCTGATGAGCCGAGAACTAGAGGAAATCCATTCTCCATCTCAGCATCTTCATCAAACGGCGAGGCCCACATAATATAATGATGCATGCCAACAGAGCTTGGGTTGGAGTTGGGAGCAAAACTCTATTTATGGTTGGCCTCATAGCAGGATCTTCCTCTCAATGCACAGCAAACCATTAATGCAAATGCATCTCAACAGTTTTTGTATTGTCATACCAAAATTAAACTTCACTTGTAATTCAGGAATTAACTAAATGTTTGTGTATATATTTACATGCTAATATCACTTATATTAAATGTTTAATCACGTCACTAGCTAATTATGTCTAATCCTAAAAGATTAGTTGATAAGCTGGTGATGTCATTCAATCGGTTTAGCCATCTCAATCATTTAACATCAAACCACAAAAGGGGAATACTGAAAGCAGTGGATGATAGGTTTTCAAGAAGCTTTATATCACAACAGAACAGTTTCTGATCCTCACTCCTCACTTATTGTACGTAGGTTTTTATTTGTTAATTAAAAATACAGTGAGTTAAAAGCATAGCTACATATGGATGTTATTTCAGAGAACTTATTCTCTTGTTGTTATCACCGTAGCAGTAGTAACAACTTTACTTGACTGAGGAATATATATGTAAATATATATGAACAATCTTTCTCTGAAAGAAAACCAGTCGACGTTCCAAGTTGAGGTTTGAGGAAGAGAGAATTTGGCAAGGAATAATCGAAATTACTTATTACTCCTAATTCAATGCAGACATTAAATGGATGGATCTGTAAAATATGCTAAAGTAATGTATTTATTCTATGTACGTATATTATAAATATACATATAGGCTCATTGTGAAAGAACATATATAGTTTAGTTAAACATCATCAAGCAAGAATGATAGGATGGGAAGATGTGTGGAAGGTGGTTGAGGCGATGGCGCCGCTATACGCAGCCCTAATGTTGGGATACGGGTCGGTGAAATGGTGGCGAATATTGCGGGTGGAGCAGTGCGAGGCCATCAACCTGCTAGCGTACTACTTCACGTATCCCATGTTTGTGTTCGAGTTCACCGCCCACGCAGACCCTTTCACCATGAACTATACATTCATGGCCGCGGATGCGATTTCGAAGGTGATAATAGTGGCGGTGCTGGCGTGCTGGGCCAAGTGGTGCAGCAAAGGGAACTACTGTTGGTCCATAACCAGCTTCTCTCTCACCACTCTCACAAACTCACTTGTGGTTGGGGTTCCCTTTCTCAAGGCCATGTACGGACAGATGGGTGTGGACCTAGTCGTCCAATCCTCTGTGTTTCAGGCGCTTGTTTGGCTCACCATCCTCTTGTTCATCTTGGAACTCAAGCACACCAGGGATATCGATCTGCACCGCCCTTCTCCCACACAAATTGATCATGATTTGGAAAACCTACCCACCACTGATGCACTTCAAAAGGAGATTATCAATCGCAATACACCGCCACCACTATCTCTGCGGAAGTTGATCAAAGAGGTCTCCATCAAAATTTCCAAGAATCCCAACTCCTATGCTTGTATGCTTGGTGTTACATGGGCCTTTATATCTAACAGGTGCTATATCATGTATTAATTGAATGTATAGATATATGTTATAGTTACTATATATATATATATATATGAATGTTTAGTTAATTATATATATGGCAAGTGCAGATGGCATTTTAGCATGCCGAGCATCGTGGAAGGATCCATTCTGATCATGTCTAGAGCTGGTACTGGCACGGCCATGTTCAGCATGGGTGAGACTCTCACACTCACCTTCAAATTAATATGTACGGTAACATGCACAGCATATAGCGAGGAGTTCTAAGGAAAATCAAAATTATTATGAGAAATGAGAACCAAATTTCGTAAATTTACAATAACATAATTCTTGTCGCATTACAGCAAATGTATTTGCATATTCCCCATCTTCGTATATTATATAAGTACTAGAAATGTAAAAAATACAAATATAGTTGTTCTAAAATACAACAAAAATTACGTTAATGTGTATTTAGGAAATTTGGTTTTCATTTTTCATAATAATTAGTTTTTATGTTGTAGAGAAAGAGAGAGAGAGGGAGAGAGAGGTTCGATCCGTTCATCACATCCAATTGAAAATGATTATTTGTGTGTTACATTAATTTATTCGTAGATTTTAATTATTGACTTATCCGTTATCAATTCTCTTTCTAACAAGAGATATCATTCTAACTGAATCCTTTCTCTCTCACACTAAGCCCACGTTTGGTTGAGTGTTTTTAGAAGTTGGAAAGGGAATCAAGTAATTGAATCCATTACTTGTTGTTTGGTTTGTGTAATGAGATAATCATTACCCTTACTTGAGGGTAACCCAATTACCCAATTTGTTACCCCTCAAAATAGAGGGAAAACAAAAGAAAGAGAATCCCTTACTAATGATTCATTTCCATTGTTAAACCAAACACTCAATAAAAGTAATGATTATTGTTACCATTCCACTCCTTTATTTGATTCTACTCCCTTTTCATTCCTCTACTTGAACCAAACGAGCACTATATATATATATATATATATATATATATATATATATATATATATATAATGAATTGATACATATATGGTGCAGGGTTGTTCATGGCATCTCAAGATAAAGTGTTAGCATGTGGAGCAAATCTAACAATATTTGGAATGGCGCTAAAGTTCATTGCCGGTCCTCTGGCCATGGCTCTAGCTTCCTTTGCTGTTGGTTTGCATGGACAAGTCTTGCGTGTCGCTATCATCCAAGCAGCACTTCCACAATCCATCACCTCCTTCATCTTTGCCAAAGAATATGGATTACATGCAAACGTTCTCAGCACTGCGTAAGTCTAATCATCATCATCCTAAATATAATTTGCTTATTAATCTACATCTAATTTAATCTTAATTTTTTGCATGGTTCCATATCAGGGTTATCTTCGGCATGATTGTATCTCTACCGGTGTTAATTGGTTATTATGCAGCTCTGGAATTTGTACATTGATGATGGCGGCCGAGAAGCATGACATATATATCTGAGTGACCGACCAATAAATTAATGAAATTAATGTGCCTTATTTAGTCGCACGTATATTTATTTAAACACACAGATTAAATAAATGCAATGGTCACAAGCAGACATACTTTTCCAAATGTACAATTATAGATTAAATAAATGTTATGGTCACAAGCAGACAAACTTTTCTTAGTCCAAATCATTTTGCCACATTCAACGATCATAAATTATACATGCTAGTTGCTGGAGATATTTCTGTAGAATATGCATTTCTTGCTTGTTTTTGTGCAGACAGTAGGAATATTTATTAATTATCTCTCAAATAGAATGTGAATAAATGCCCAGTTCGATTCTCTGATTAAATAAACCGCAATTTCATACTCCCTTTGTCCCTAAAAATTATGGACCAAAAAAGAGAGCATGAGTTTTAAGAAAAAGTGTGGTATGTTTAAGTGGAGATTGGGTTCCGCACCTTTTTGTAAATAATTAATGAGAGGAAAATTTTGTAGGGTCATTTTCAAATAAAAAAAATTCACAATTTTCAGAGACGTCGTGATATAATAATAAAGCCATAATTTTTAGGGACGGATGGAGTATATATCTACATGTATCTATGTATGTGATCACCTGGCTGAATGTTGATTCTGACAAAAGAATCGGAATTAATAAAAAGTCATATTTAGACATGGAACAAAGATTGATTATTCTATCTGATATATTATGGAATCCAAATCATGTTATTCTTTCTATTTAATTATCATTCTGAATTTAATTTTATAAAGTCTTTTATTATTTTTGTTGCAAAAAGTTCATCTATACTAATATAAAAAGTGTCTTGAGAACAACATATGGATTGTCTATTAATTATATCTCTATTACATATTTTATTTTAAGAGTAATTTTGTAAATAAAATATTACATATTTGTAAGAATATATATTCATTCATTATATCTAAATGTATTTGAAATATATATGTAGCTATTTGATAAGCCGTATAAATAAACATCTTTATCCATAAAATATATTTATGGGACGTTTACTTTTCATGATTGATCGAATATTTTTATATTCAAGAGTAGGAAATCTCACCCTTTCAATGGGACGAGAATCAAGCGAAATTAGCTTAAATGATAGAAATAATCAAAGGCCTTGGAATTTCCCAAACTTTCAATCCATCATAGCTAGTAACATGAGTATATCAATTATTATATTTACACAAAAATTCTATCTGATTTTATCTTACATTGCTACATTAAAAGATATATTTATGGTTTTGCTTCACTTTTCTACTAGAATAAGAAGAATTAGATCCCAAAAATATTACTCCCTCTGTCCCATAAGAGAGTAACACTTTTTCCATTTTCATTCGTTTGTTTAAAAAATATCACTTCTATTTTGACACATAACTCCATACATTATCATTTTATCACTTTTTTCTAAAATGGAATATATATATATGGTCTTTTATTTGAATCATCTTTTAAGTGGCTAAGGGGAGGCACTAATATCTCTATCTTGCAAGAGCTCATTGGTTCAAATTTTCAAGTTCAAGAAAATGAGATCTTTTATTTTATATAGAACAAGATTGAGGCGGAGCATAGCCCTTAATTTCATGAGGGGGGCCGTTTCCATCAACTGAATTTGCTTTCTGGATATAAAATTAACTACAGTATATAAACAGTTACGACACATCTTTAATGAAACCCTTCAAAAAAATGTAAACTTTTCTATAGCTAGCTAGTCATCATGCATATATAAGATACCATATATATCATCTCATAAAATCACGTCTGAAAAATCGTGTGCGTATGTCTGTGTGTGTTTATTTGAGGATGCATGTGAGGCCAATAAAGGTTGCCAAAGAATTGTGAGTATATTGATGTCGGAAGATAGAATTATACCCTCAAGCGTACATATTCAGCCACTTCCTTTAAGATCATGTTCCTTTTCTGTCTTGAGGAAGTTTTGTTTTAGTTTTTCAAGTCACCACTAGTATGTATACTTTATAATATAAATTAAAGCTATTTGATATTACTAAATATTTCTCTCTTTTTTTTTTCTTTTTTTTTTTTGAATCCAGAGATTTGAGTGGTAGAGAAAGACTCAAGTATGTGATAGTGGAAATAAAAGTCATGGCCTAGCAGCAAGATTTAGTGTATATTAATTTGAATATTTGCTTTAACATCTTTTACACACAGAACTCTTCCCAGCTAGGTAATTAAGGAAAACAAATAACAAAAAGATGAATTAACATGAAAGAAATATTAAGGTGGATTAGGATTCCGCCAGCTAGTATAAATCCTGCTGCATGCTAGCGTAAGGAATAATGCATGTGTAGTTTAATTTGCCGCAAACAAGAGAGAGAGAGGGAGAGGGAGAGGATGCAGGTGATAGGTTGGGGAGATGTATACAAAGTAGTGGAGGCGATGGCGCCGCTGTACGCGGCGCTGTTACTGGGTTACGGCTCCGTGAGATGGGGGCGGATGTTCAAGGCCGAAGAATGCGACACCATAAACCGTTTCAACTGCTACTTCATCATCCCTTTCTTCACCTTCCACTTCACGGCCAGCGTGAATCCCTACAGCTTCAACTTACGTTTCCTGGCAGCGGACGTGGTGGCAAAAGCAGTTGCTGCTGCAGCATTAGCTGTGTGGGCTAACTATCTGCATGGGAGCTTTTCATGGGCGATCACCTCTTTCTCCCTCTCCAGCTTCAACAACACCTTGGTGGTTGGGGTGCCCTTGTTGAAGGCCATGTACGGCGACGTTGGAGAGCATCTCGTCGTGCAGTCCTCCGTCATGCAGTCTCTCCTCTGGTTCCCCATTCTCTTATCCTTGCTCGAATTCCGCCGTAGTTCCCAACTACTTTCTTCTGATAATAATATTCATCATCACAAGCATCAGCATACCTCTGCTACTGCTGCTAATGGAGATGAGCATATTCATATGTCTATGCCTGTGTCATCACCCTCGTCTAATTATTGTTCAACCATCAAGATAGTCGGAATGAAGCTCGGAAAGAATCCAAATTGCTATGCTTGTGTGCTTGGGCTCGTTTGGGCTCTCTTAGCAAACAGGTGACGACCCCTTCTCTCTTTATAAATAAAAACCTCTCTTAATGTATAAACTATAAACCTGCTACACTTGACTTATAAAATAACTGTACTTGCTTATAAAATATCTGCACTTTAGTGGTCTTAGGTTCAAAAATCCCAAATAGAGCGCACAATTATAGGACAATTTATTATCATGAAAATATAGTTACTTTATACGTGGTTCTTAGTTTTTACGTTAAATAAATTTGTACTGGAACTCAACCATGAGAATATATATCTATGTGTGTGTGTAGGTGGGATCTCGAAATGCCGAGCATAGTGGAAGGATCGATTCTGATAATGGCCAAGGCAGGAAGTGGGGTAGCCATGTTCACCATGGGTACGTACGTAATTATATACTCTCTCCGTCCCCTAAAAATTAACATGCATCGTATGAAACAATACAGATTTTAATAAATCATGTGAAGTGTAGGGTGAGTGGAGAAAGGGTCCACATTGATTGTGATGTTTAGTGAGAGAATTATTACTATAAGAGGTTGTTTACTTTTGATTATTAGTTTTGATATTGTTTACTTTTGATTATTAGTTTTGATAGATAAAAATGGTAAGGCTAATTCATTGTTTACTTTAATGGATTGCAACTTTGTGATATTCAAGGCTCTTGATTATTTTTATCCTTCAAACTAATTTTGCTTGATTCTATATTCAATAGAAAGAGTGGAATTGAAGTTATCCTACTTTTGAGGATAAAAATATTCAATTTACTTTGCATGATTGATTATTTTTATCCTCTTGAGTAGGATATCTTCAATCCCACATTTTTTTATGGGATAAAAATCAAACAAAACTAGTTTAAATGATAGAAATAATCAAAAGTGGACTATGCATGTTTTTATGGGACGGACGAGAAAGAAAAATTATGCATGTTTTGATGAGACGAAAGAGAATATATGAATAGCTCAAGTATTAATGTGTGCGTGTGTGTGTGAGAGAGAGTGAATGTGTGGATGGATGAGTGTAGGACTATTCATGGCGGTGCAAGAGAAGATAATAGCTTGTGGTGTACGGCTAAGCATATACAGTATGGGTATGAGATTTGTATGCGGACCTCTTACTACGGCTGTTGCCGCTCTAGCTCTGGGCCTGCGCTCCAAAATCCTCTCTATTGTTATCATCCAGGTCATTTACTTGCATCTATTCTAATTATTTATAGATTTAATTGGGAATTAATTAATTATTGATTGAAATATGCAGGCGGCTCTGCCACAGTCAATAACCTCCTTCGTGTTTGCTCAGGAGTATAGCCTGCACGCTAACGTGCTCAGCACCGCGTCAGTAATTCATTTCTATTTTGCATTATATATATATATATATATGCATGTGTGAAAGAGAAAGACTAATGAATGTATTATTTGTTGTGTGTAGGGTCATTTTTGGCACAATCGCATCTCTTCCTCTCTTGATTGCTTACTACATCATTCTAGAAATTGTTGTCCATTAACTATATATCTTGTGGGAGTAGAGAGCAATGACAACACAACATCACTGCCTATTTCTAAATAAATATGCATCTCTCTCTCTCTCTATAATGTCTATTAATTGTATTGTATTGTAGTTCTTACATGTCATATGATTAGCTTTGAAATCAACAGCAGGAGCAAACCTGCATAATTCTATGGCTAAAACCATGGGAAACTTGACAACAACATCATCCATCAACATTCCAACATTCATGTGTAAAGGAAAACAAAGAGATACAAGCTTCTTTTCAACTTACTCTAGATAAATGTAGAAAGGAATTTTAAATTAATCACAATGAGCTAGCACAAAACTAGAAGAACTTACAAGTTTTATTGCATGGGATCTGAGCCACAATCATTATGGTTTTGTAGCAATGGAGTTCCCTCAGCCCTCCAAAACGCCCCTTCCTCTTGATCATCACCAGAACTACCTGGAACAGATCATCTAATTAACCCATCATAATACTCATCATCATCATAATATCCAAAGTTTGGGTATCAAAGTTTCATCATCTCATCCTTTATCACCATCGTGTCATCATTCTCCACCAAAAACACAAACCCTCTCTGCCCCTTCAGGTGTACGACACTTGAATGTATGAGAGAAATCAAGTATACGAGCATCATATTGTATCAAGGAATTGTCGGTAGTGCCTTTGATGGAGAATTAAGAGGGAATGAGGTTGACAAAAGAACTGTTCTAGAAGTAACATTTATAGGAGGACCAATAGATATGCGTCGTAGATATCTTCATGCATTGGCATTAGTACAAAAATTTGGGAAACCGAATCTATTTATTACAATGACTTGCAGTCCAAAGTGGAAAGAAATACAAGGAGCGTAACATTTCAAATGCCAAATAAATTACAAAGGTTGTTTCCAATAATTATCTATGAGATTTACTTACTTTGATCTAATGTCAGAAGTTTTTAAAAGGGATGCAAATACATCAATTGGACAACGTGTGTCTAAGCCAGTATTGAGCTTAAGAGTTTTGTTAGAGAGCATGAGAAAAGATATAAATTCATATGATATTCCAACAATTCTTTCTCCTGGCGGTAATATAGAAAATAATTGTTTGAGATAGATATACAAGATGAAATGTTGATAGAAATTCCTAAGGAAGATTAAGATGCAGAGTTAAAGTTGAATGATGACCAACGAAAAGCATATTCGGTAGAGTACATGACAAATCGAGTAATATTAAAGAAAATTTGTCCAATAATTATTTTAAGGAATTTAGATCCATAAAATTAAGAATGGTATGAAGAGATTTCATGGGCAATGTCATTAACCCTTAGATGATGGCTGGACAACATATGGAAAACATGTCTTCATTCCAAGAATTTCTCTTTCACAAGCTAAAAATGAAGCATATCCTTTTCAATTTAGACAAAAGCAATTTTCTATCAGACTTTGTTTTGCAATGACAATAAACACTCATGGACAAACTACACCAAATTTCGGTGTATATTTACCATTTTCAGTATTTTCTCGTGGACAATTATGTTGCTCTATCACAAGGAACTTCAATGTATATAGATATTATAAGCTTGCAGATATGATTGTTGATTCGTTGTTCAATATTCGACAAAAATAATACTCCTATTTCATTTACAAGTTATGTTTATGGAATATATATTCTTGTTGCATTTTATTTAGACATATATTATGAATATTAGTTTCTTATATTTTCATTAATAGTTTATTGGTCCCTATTTTAAATTTTAGTAATAGACAAATGAGTAAGTCAATCTTATAAATACAATTAATTAAGAAAATTATTTCAAACTATATAATATTATCTATATATTTCATTTTCATCATTTAAAATTATCTTAGTTACACATAAAAAAAGTATAATAATATTTATATATTTAACTTCTCACATAAAATAACATTTTGTTAAACGTCACACCATTCTTTCTGCTAGTTAAAAAAAAAAAAAAAAAAGAGAGAGAAAGGCAAAATCAATTCAAACCCTAGTCTACTGTTCAGCGCCTCCTCCAACGGCCCAGCCCTCTCTCACACCCGACGCGCCGGTCGCAGCTATGCACTTCCCCGTCTGCTTTGGATCGAGGCAGTGCTCGATTGGCAGTTAAACTCACGCCATATCCTTCATGTCCAACCCTCTCTCACGCCTGCCGCCTTTCGCTTCCGTTCGCCGCCGTCCGACGCGCCGGTCGCAACCCTCCAACCCTCTCTCACGTCTGGTCGTTGTTCGCCGCTATTTGCCGCCCCACGACGTCGCCAGTCGTAACCCAGCCCTTCGCCGTCTGGTTTGGATCTAGGCAGCGGTCGATTGGCCGCTAGACTCCCCCCCTCTCGTCTGAAGAATCACCTGCCGCCGCCCGATTCCCTATCGCCTCCGTCTGCCGCCCCCGGTCGTCGTCGCCTTTAGGAAGAAAGCCCACGGTTCGCCGGCAGCTTGAAACCGGTGGCATTCGATTGCCCTCTGAACTGACCCCCGCACTCGCCCTCTCGCCTCCGTCTGCCACCGCCCGTCGTACTAACTCCGGTCGCCGAAGCCCTTTTCCGCCCCTCTCCGGCAGGTACTATCTCGAGCTTTTTATTTATTTATTGTAGCAAAATATAATGGAACGAATAATAATCCTATTCTCGCTTTATTTATTGCCCATACATGCCATTTACAGCAAAACACCTTCCAAGTTATTACGTTCTATTTTACTGTGAATGTTTAGCTTAGTTATTTGACCAAGATCACCACTAGACAGAACCCCGGCAAGAGCAAGCTCAATTTGCTGCAGAGAAACGCGGCGAGAGGTTGTGCCGCCCGATTGCATAATCTTGGTGGTTTAGAATCCGGTCGATGTGCTGACCTAAGCAGTGGAGGCGGTTCGGGTTCTCGCACATCGATCGGATTTTCCGTGGACTCGAAGGGACAACAAGAACTTCCCTTCCTACTAAGAAATCTTGGATTAGTTGTACTCATATGTCACCCACTTCGACGTCCTCAAATTCATCAAGTTCAACTCCAAGGTGGTCGAGCTCCGCTTCTGTCAGCGGCGACCGGGAGAAATCCGGCAACTACAGTGACCTCCTCCCCGGGTTCTGCCGCGCACGTCCTAGCAGTGATCTTGGTCCGAAGGAGGAAGGCGGCATCATGCTGGAGGTCGAGCATCTCGCCACATAGCTTCTCTTCATTGTTGTTGATGAGGTCTTGGGTGAGGATGGTCTAGGCGATGGCCATGCCGACGTTGCCTACGCCCACGACGGTATATCTCTTGGTTCTGCATTTGGTAGGCCAGCAATGTGGGTACGTGAAGAGTTTTTTGGTGAGGTCGAGGCCGCTGGGACCGAAGGAGAATGTGCTCTTATATATCCATTGCTAGGAATGAAGATCTTCATTCATCGCATGCAATGCATATATAAGAGCACCTCCTCCTTTGGTCCCGGCGGCCTCGATCTCACCACAAAGTTCTTCATCCACACGCTGGTCTACCAAACGCGCGCAGCACCAAGATAACCGTCGTGGGCGTAGGCAACGTCGGCATGGCCATCGCCTAGACCATCCTCACCAAGACCTCATCAACAACAATGAAGAGAAGCTATGTGGCGAGATGCTCGACCTCCAGCATGCTGCCGCCTTCCTCCTTCGGACCAAGATCACTGCTAGGACGTGCGCGGCAGAACCCGGGGAGGAGGTCACTGTAGTTGCCGGATTTCTCCCGGTCGCCGCTGACAGAAGCGGAGCTCGACCACCTTGGAGTTGAACTTGATGAATTTGAGGACGTCGAAGTGGGTGACATATGAGTACAAGTAATCCAAGATTTCTTAGTAGGAAGGGAAGTTCACGTTGTCCCTTTGAGTCCACGGAAAATTCGGTCGATGTGCAAGAACCCGGACAGCCTCCACGCCGTGTAGGTCAGCACATCGACCGGATTCTAAACCACCAAGATTATGTAATCGGGCGGCACAACCTCTCGCCGCATTTCTCTGTAGCAGATTGAGCCTGCTCTCACCGGGGTTCTGCCAAGCGATGATCTTGGTCTGGGGGAGGAAGGCAGCAGCGTGGTGGAGGTCGAGCATCTCACCACAGAGCTTCTCTTTGCTGGTGTTGAAGAGGTCTTGGGTGAGGATGGTCTGGGCAATGGCCATGCCGATATTGCCTACGCCCATGACGGTATATATTGGTGTTGCGTTTGGTAGGCTAGCGATGTGGGTGAAGAGTTTTTTGGTGAGTTTGAGGCCGCGGGGACCGAAGGAGGAGGAGCTCTTATATATCCAGTGCTAGGAATGAAGTTTTGTGTTTTAATTAGTGTGTGAGATAAGGATTTGAGGGTGTTGGTTAACTAGCATGTTATATATATAGAGATAATAACAAATTTTGATTTTGCACTAATAGAAATGGATCCGAGAAGCGATGAAGATGAAACAGAATGACTAAGAAGGAGACGTAATTTCATTAAGTCGAAAGGAATTACAAAGCAGATCTATTTATAGATCTAGAGCTAACTTAATTGTTGTGCACACAAAAGGTGCTGCTAACACACTCACAAGACGCATGATGCCAGCGAGGCTAAAATAACAGAAAACGCACTCATGCATACGCCACTCACACATGCACTACGTGCATGCCTTTTATTTTCAATATGCACGCTAATTTTAAAATATACTCCGCCCGTCCATGAAATAAACTCCTACTTGCCCTTAAATACTAGTAATTACTAATTCAATTTCCCACATGTGGGAAGTTTTAAAGGTGCGTTCTCTTTGGTTGTAAATTTATTATGGGAAAATGAAGGATAACTAAAATTTTACCCTTTAAATCATTCTTTTCTTTTTCCTCATTTCCTACTTGACCCATATTCATTCCTCATTTTCACTATAAAGGAGGGATACTATTATCCCTCCAAAAATGGTGTGATAATATTATCCCTCATTTGTACTGAAAAAGAGGATTGAATAAAGGTCAAATAGGAAATAAGGGGAAAAAAAGGAAGAATTTAAAGGGTAAAATTTTGTTTATCCTTCGTTTTTCTATGATAAAATTTTACAACCAAAGAGAACGCACCATAAAAAAAAAGGCAAAAAGGACGTAGCTAGCAATATTTGCCAAATATATAACAACTCTTTATTTGCTTTGAGAAAATAAATGGGTTTGTTGAGAGGAAATAAAGGTAGTAGAAGATGAGGGAAAACCATGATGCAATAAAGAAAAGTGTTATGGAAGATCATATCGAAATGAGAAGAGATTGCCACGACGCGTAACTGAATCATAAAAATGTTATTATATGTGCTTCAAGGTAAATAAAATTTGTTTAATTTGCTGGCTTGTTTTTAAGCAAGAAAGAAGAAATGAATGGAGTTTTTTTAAACTTTTTAACACCAAATTTTTGCAGTATGGATAAGGTGCGAATCATTCTTTAAGAATACCAACAACACCTATGCGTGACAAAAAGCCATCATTCTTAAAATATAACTAGCGATTTTTTAAGTAGTGAGTAGGACATATAACAACCCTTCCGTCGCAATTTTCTTGGTTTGCGAAATAGGTTTACATTAATTTGTAACAAAAATCTGAAAAGTTAATAACTTTTGGTAGTAAGAGAAAAAAATATGTGTGGCCATTTTTGTAGTAGTGAGTAGGATATTTTAACACTCATCATTTTTTTATTTATTATGGAATAAATTCATTTAGAACCTCTCTTGTTGGAAATTATTTTTCATCACAAAAGTATTCATAACTAGTTACTATTTTTTTTAGTAGTGAGTAGGACATGTAACAACCCTTTCATCACAATTTTCTTCTTAAAAAATGGAATATATACATATACTAGTATACGCCCATTCGTGCGATGCACGACGGACATCGAAATTAAGAGGTATTCAGACTAAAAAATTTAAGGAGCTTGGTAAATTTTAAATAAAAATATCCTTAAATTTTATGAAAACAATTTTAATACACATTCTTCATAAAAGTAAGGGATTCAAATATTATATGAAAATTTATTCACATGCCTAGTTTATATATGGATTGGTTATTGTAAAAATTATGTTTTTCGTAAGAATGTGAGAATACTGTATTGAATTTATAAAGTTAATGCATTTTAAAAAATATATATATTACCAAAAAATTTATTGTTAAATTAAATAAATATAAATCATAAGTTCAATTCTACTTTTTTTTACAGGAAAAATAAATTAAAAATCTATGAATTTATCTTCTTTTTTTTCCTATTAGATTAAAGAATTCTAAAACACTAAGTTGGATTTTAAAAAAAATATTATAATTAAAACTCATGTAAAACTCAATTGTATATCATTAAATTTCATATTTTTATATATAACCAATACGACATAATCTATTGAAGCAATCCAAACATACGACAAAACATATGAAAATAATTAAACGCACTATGGTCCTTATCTCTCTACACTAATATCAATAAAAAAACCTATAAGTATAACGCAAAAATAAATTATGAAAAACTCATGCAAGTTTAAAACATGAATATCGTGAAAAAATAAAATAAGAACTTGAAATAAAAGAGTAATAAAAACAATTGCAGTCTTGCATAATAAAATATACATAATTTTCATGATTTCATAAAATATTTTATGCAAATAACAAAAAGGATGAAAAACTAACTTCATTTATAAAATAAGAGAGAGAAAGAGATTAATTTTAAAAAAATTAATTTGAATATCTTCGTTTTAGTTTAAAGTTTTTTTATATACTATTATAAATTAAATTAAAGCTCATGTCATGATATTTAATTTGATATGCGTATTAAATTTTTTAATTAATTTAAATGTATAAATTTTAGGAAAAACAAAAATTCTAAATGTAAAAAAAATATTAAAGAAAAGAAAACAAAAATTGAAAACTTGCAAAGAAAAAGAAAAGGAAAAATAGAGAGAGAGAGAGAGAGAGAGAGAGAGAGAAAGAGTGAGCGCCGGATAGTTGGTTAGAAGTGAGAGAAATTGATTAAATTTAGTAAAAATTGGAGAGAGAAAATTTGGCGGTAAAAAGTTACCGTTATATTGATCTTTTATATTATATATAGATATATAGATATGTGATTAAATAAATGAAATCTTTCAAATACAACAATATCATATAAATTACATGCAACATATATATAAATTATCATAACTACCGATAAGAGTTTGAAATTGCAAAAGCTTTAGTGCCTTGAATAAATCAAACTTAAAAAAAAAATGTGTAGTACCACTACATAATTCATTTCTTCACACTACTTTTTGCTTATGTCATTGTACACACCAGATTTATACAGTATAGAAAAATTAGAATTCCCTAAATGTAAATTTTGTTAGGTGACTACAACAGAACAGAAAGGATGAAGAGTTTTTTTTTTTTTTTTTTGAGAAAAAAAGGAAGGATGAAGAGTTATGCCTCTATTTTCACCAAATATGTAACAATAATTCTCCTCCCACTGAGGTATAGAAGCGAATACAGCAAATTCATCACACAACAATTCCCTTTAAATACCTCTCATTTGCACACCACACACACTCAAACACACTTCCTCTTCTTCATCTCTCACTCTCCATATAAAGAGGGCTCCTTCTTATGGTTGTAAATTTATTATGGGAAAATGGTGATGACATGGAGAGAGGAGAACCATCCATAATAATCCCAAAAATATCGCAGAGGATGCCGACGAACATGGACCTCTTTTCATGTGTATGGAAGCAAAGAATAGTGATGACAATGGTCACTCCCAAAAGAACAAGCTCACATAGAAGGTACATCATTATAATCCACTGATTAAAATCACTTAAAAGAATTAATTATGATGTTGTGGGGATGAACGACAGGTAAACCGTAGAAAATCCCAAGCATGGTGTTCATCGAGGCTGCAATATATGGATAGGGGTGGAATTCCTCTGATCAACTTCCGCAAATGCTGCACCATGCAGCAACTGCTTTTGCCACCACGTCGCGTAAGTGTCCACCATGAGCATCCGATCCCCATTGCGAGGAACGCAAAATTGTGATGACCATTGTCATCACTATTCTTTGCTTCCATACGCGACGTGGTGGCAAAAGCAGTTGTTGCATGGTGCAGCATTTGCGGAAGTTGATCAAAGAGGTCTTCAAAATCGCCAAGAATCCAAACTTCTATGCTTGGATTCTGGGTGTTACTTGGGCCTTTTTATCTAACAGGTATATATATATATTTGTGAGGATCAATGCCTTAGAAATATTTCAGCTCATTTCGGTTTTAGGAGGAAGGACTTCTGTTGCAATTATATTGATGCGGAGGGTTTTAGTTGCAAACTAAATTTTAAGTTGCTGGATTAAGTCGTAGCCGTTGATTATCATCAAGCGGCCCAGATTGCAGCTGGCTTTTAGTTGGTTATAACAACCTTGCACTGTAGCTACAGTCTTCTACTTCCTTAGTCAGGATTCACACTTTGTGTGTGTATTGTAAATTGAGAGCTCTAGTTCTAAGTCTGATTTGAGTTCTTCGATTTGCGGTTGTAATCATAGTTTGAATACTCAATAAAGATCACCTTCTCTTGGCCCGTGGATGTAGATCCAAACTGGATCGAACCACGTATTTGATAGTGTCTTTACTCTGTTTTGCATTTGATTTTCTTGTTGCTGGGTTCAATTGATTCGATTTCTTGGTGCAAAACCCAACAATATTAATTGAATGTCTATATGTTATGGTTACTATATATGTATGTTTAATTAATTATATATATGTCACGTGCAGATGGCATTTTAGCATGCACATGTTCTCAGCACTGCATAAGTTGAAATATAATTTGCATATTAATCTACATCTAATTTTATCTTAATTTTTTGCATGGTTCTATATATCAGGGCTATCTTCGGCATGATAGTATCTCTACCGGTGTTAACCGGTTACTATGCAATTTTGGAATTCGTACATTGCTGATGGCGGCCGAGAAGCTCACACATCTTAGTGATTGATGCATGTTACCCATCGTCCAAATTTGAGGCATATATATCATCTCATAAAATCACGTCTGAAAAATCTTGTGCGTATGTATGTGTGTGTATTTAAGAATGTGAGGCCAATAAAGGTTGCCAAAGAATTGTGAGTATATTGATGTTGGAAGATAGACAATTATAAGCTCAAGCACATATTCAGCCAGTTCCTGTAAGGTGTTAAATATGTTTCTCTGTTGAGGAAGTTTTGTTGTAGCTTTTCAATTCACCACTAGTACTAGTATGTATAGTATGTTGCATCCCAACATCATCCATCAACATTCCAACATTCATGTGTAAAGGAAAACAAACAGAGACAAGCTTCTTTTCAACTTACTCTATATAAATGTAGAAAGGTATTTTAAATATCACAATGAGCCAACACATAACCAGAAAAACTTACAAGTTTTATTGACACTACCAGGGATCTGAGCCACAATCATTATGGTTTTGTAGCAATGGAGTTCCCTCAGCCCTCCAAAACTCCCCTTCCTCTTGATGCCCTTTACTTTCATCGTCATCGTCATCATCATCATCAGAACTAAAATCATCTTCTACCTGGAACAGATCATCTAATCCATCATAATACTCATCATCATCTTCGTCATCATACACTTGATTATCCAAAGTTTGGGTGTCAAAGTTGCTGCTCGTGAGCTCCTTCCTCCCCTCCCTCCGTAACCTCTTTCCTTGTAACACCAGTTTCATCATCTCATCCTTTATAACCATTGTGTCATCCTTCTCCAGCAGTCTCCCCTTATCGCTATACCCCTCCACCAAAAACACAGAGTCTCTCTGCCCCTTCAAGCTTATGTAAAACAACTCTGGGTGCCTCACCAACATTCCTCTCAGCTTGTTCGACAACCCAAACTCCTTCCTAAAATGTGTCAAATGGTCCACCAATGTCCTCTTCTCCACAGTCATCCCCAACACCTCCCTCACCACGCCACAAGCTCTCTTCTCCGCCCTCATCGACTCTTTCACCAACTCTTCCGGATTACTAGTGTAGGGGCACACATCCGGGAATTCCTTAAACTTTATCAGATACTCATGATGCCACCTCTTAATATTCAGCCCTTTCCGTAGTCTCAGGTGTTTGAATTTCAACGGCCTGTCAACTATCAGCCCCAGAGACTCGTCCACATCACGCCATGGCAAAGCCTTGGCCAAACTGTTGTCCCACGAGACAAGCTCAAGAGCGCGCCCATAAGAAGTTTCCACAACTTTAAACTTTTCCGGATAGTCATTGCAGAGGCGGGAACGGAAGTTGACAGGAAGGCCTAAGTCGGGAGCTAAATGCACGAGCTTTTTTAACAATAGCCTGTGATACGGGGAGGCGAGCATTAACAGCTTTTGGAGTTTAGCTGCCAGAGAAATAGCCATGGATTTCTTAAGAGCAGACTCCTTTTTGGCAAGAGCTGCAGCAGGCGGGGTGAGACGGACACAAAGCTGAGAGAGAGGGCCGGCAGCGTGGAACGGAGTAGCAGGAGTAGGGATAGAGAAGAGCTCGAAGATAGTGGGATAACGGCCGATCATGGCTAGGACGGAGCGGGGGGTGGGTAGAGACAAGTATGCTCGGCATTTGTAGAGAACTTGAATAGGCATGAAGTGCTTGGGCTTGGAAAGAAGAAGAGTCTTGAGCTTTTGAACAAACCGCAGCTTGTTCTGCTTCACCACATGCTTGTCTAACCTGGGATCACGGATTATTTTGTGTGGAGATGCAGAGCATGTGGTGGCAACAACAGGGTTTTTGATGCATCTCTTCTTCCTTCTCACACTAAGTCCAAGTTTAGGCAGAAAATGGGATCCAAGGGAAACAGAAGAAGGTGTATCGAGCTGCCATAGAGGAGAAACGGGTGGAGCAAATGGTAGAGCAGCCATTTTCTTGAGGTGATCAGCTGCGCATTTGATCAAACACCTGGGGTGCACTCAAGATAGGTTGGGAATTAACAACAGCATGGAATTCAACTATACTACAAGTGATGAAAAGGCACCCGAGCAAATCAAAGCAAGATGATATCCTAAAAACAAAACTCAGCTCGTTGAAGCAGGAAAGGGGGCTTCAAACCAGAAATCGGTAGCCAGGAGATGTTTTGCTCAGGATAAATCTGCTGTCAACAAGCTTTATAAAGAAATAAAAACATAAAAAGATATTCGTAAATCGTAACTGATAACTAAGTAAGAGAAAATTTATGCCAAGTGTGAATAACGTCAAAGCGCATCTGGTGTAGTGGTATCATAGTACCCTCCCACGGTACTGACCGGGGTTCGATTCCCCGGATGCGCATTTTATTTTTATTTAAATTTTTTGTTGTTTTTGTTCAATTATCAATTGGTTGCTACATTTTATTTTTATTTAAATTTTTTGTTGTTTTTGTTCAATTATCAATTGGTTGCTAAAAAGTATCGTATGTGATATATGCAATTCATTTTCACTATGTTTCTTGTGAATGTTGTTAACATTACAATTAACATTATTGTTTTGATAAGCTTTATTGTAGTTTTAATAAATCATTATAACTTACAGTAAACGATTATTCGTTGAAATTTGATGACATATAATTTATATACTTGATTCACAAGCATCATTCTCATATTGTTTTCTTTAAGAATGAAGCTATGATTCAAAAAGAACCAATATAAAGTGATTATCTGTCTAAAGTTGATTACATATATACTAGTTTTATAGTCTTTAATTCACTTTTTTTTTCTCAATTTTAATTTTAAATAACTAAATAGAATTAATTATATAATAATAATTTTTATTTTGGATAAATACTTGTAATATGCCAAAATTAATATATAGATGAACATTATAGAGTTAATATATAGAAGTATCCACTTTCATATTGTAAAATTAAAATTTAACCTATGAAATAAAAACATTAAAATATGGCCAGTTTTTGTGTAAAAGTACAAAATTACCCTCCACTTGAAAATTTTAAAAAATGGCCAATCAACCTCTAATGCGTTCTCTCTCTCTCTATGCTCTCTGACTTCTCTCGCTCTCTCTCTCTCTCTCCCTCCCTCATTCCTTCTCTCCTCCGGCGAAGCGCCGCCGCTCTCGCTTCGTCAGCCGCCGCCAGAACATCAAGGCTCGAGTTTCCAAGGAGCAGCAGCCGCTTCGCACTTCTCTCCCTCCCTCCTTCTTTCTTTCCTTCGGAGAAGCGCCGCCGCTCTCGCTTCGTCCGCCGCCAGAACATCAAGGCTCGAGTTTCCAAGGAGCAGTAGCCGCTTCGCACTTCTCTCCCTCCCTCCTTCTTTCTCTCCTTCGGAGAAGCGCCGCCGCTCTCGCTTCGTCCGCCGCCAGAACATCAAGGCTCGAGTTTCCAAGGAGCAGCCGCCGCTTGCGCGCTTCGTCATTTGTGTTTCCACCTCCGCCTCCAATCGCAGGCCCTACGTTTTGGATCTCCAGTGCGTATCTCAGATCTGTTTTTGTGAAGATTGAACGATGCCTTCGTTCTGGATCTCAGCGATTTTCCGGCTTTGCCTTTGGCTGTTTTGATTTGGACGTTGATAATGAAACAACGTTGGACTTGAGAGATGCGTAGCGTGATTGGATCTGTTCCAATCTCCCCCGCAGCTGGCGTTTGAGCTTCGATTTGGAGTGGTTGAGCAGTGCATCCGAGAGCAGGAACTCGAGCTTCGATTTGCTGCCGTGGGCGACGTGGAGCGAGCCGTAGGGCGTGGTGGCGATCGCCGACGGCGAATCGCGGCCGCTGAGCGGCAGGATTAGGGATTTCTCGAGGTTGAAGGCGTCGAATTGGGCAGGGTTTGATTGGGAGTTGATGAGGAGATTCTCGATCCATAGCGGCAACGACGCCGCTTAGAGGCGGCACGTTTTCCCAGGCTGCAAAATGTCGAGTATATGCACATATTCAACTTACTGCAGCCTGATCTTGCTCCTGCCTTGTCACACCAAAACGATGTGCAACGTTTTCTGAAGTAATACCCATTGGAAGAAGACAATCTTGCGCTTGCACCATTGTTTTCATCTGGAAAGTGTGTAGTGTTAACATTTTCCTGTTAAAATCTCTCTTAATCGGAGGAATAACAAGTGCACTAAATAAGAGAGGAGTGGGGTACTATTGGGAGGAATAGTACTGTAGAAAAAATAGTGCCCATGGCATTTTCGTAATTTTCGTTCCATTTGTGACTTTTTTCCAATATTTGACTCTGCTTAATATCTGATTCACAAATTTTGGTTTTTCACTTTTACCTTTTCACTCCATGTTTCTCTGTGATACGGTTCCGGCAACAAAAAGAAAAGGAGTTCTGCCGTAAGAATCTCCCCCAAATTCAACGGTGAAAGTGCAAAGTCTGATCAAAATTCAACCAAAAAGCACACTAGAGAAATCCATTACTCCAAACAAACGAGGTGAGCTTTTATTTCGTAACCTGCATTTTATCATTAAATTTTCTGATGAACCCTAGATTTTTTTCACAAAACTGAGCACACCACAACACAATAGAACTATTGTCTTGGGGCTGGGTTTTGCTTGCGTTGAGGGTCCCGGTCGGCGTTGGCATCGAAAGCTACTTAGGTGTGCAGGGTGGGTCGACGATTGGGAACGACCAGCCTTGGCTGAGTTGTGGCTCAATTTCTTGTGTTGTTGTCTGTGTTGAGAGTGCTGGTCGGCAGCGGCATCCGCGCAGTTTTCTTAGCTGCTGATTGTCGGGCCGAGCTGAGGAGAGTGGGTCGACGATAGGGAACGGCGGTGAGATATAGGTGGACGGCTGATTGATGGGAGAGAACAAACAGTTCTGGTTATTCGCCGGAAATTAGAAGAAGGGGGAAGAAGAAGAAGAAGAAGAAGAATTTGGGATTTGATAGTTGGGGATGAGATTCACTCTCTGTTGCAAATGTGAAGTGCAGAGACAGATAAAACTGAGAGAGAGAGAGAAAGAGAGAATTGACAGGGTACACAAAGAGAGGAGACTATGGGTGAATGAGAGAGTAGAGAGAGCACCGTGGAACAGGGGCAGTATATTGTGGGGATTTTAAACAGTGTATGTTTGGAATGGATCATGAGTACAGATGATGATAATGAAATATTGTTGGGTTTGATGATAAGGATTAAGGAATGGGCCTAGAGTTTTAACTTAAACTTATTTTGATTAATTAATTGAATATAATTGATTTAATTATTGTTTATTTTTTTACTTTTACAATGTTTACTAATTGAAGTAATTTCCGGAGGTATATTGGAAGTACTAGACAAAAATATAATCGGGTGCTTTAGGATTTTAAATAAACTTTGATATTCTTAATTTTTCATGTACTAATTTTTGTAAAAAAATGTAGTAGTATTAATATGATTTGTTTGATTTTTCACGTGTGTAGTTTAAATATTCATGTGATTCTTTTTTCTAAATTATTCTCAGACACGTGCTCGTTCACCGACATTCACTTCTTCAAGAGTTACATCTCCACGGGCGTAGTGAGCATTATCTTGCACTTGAGTAAGTCTCCATAACATGCATTTTACTCTTACGCGTTGAAATCATGATAAATTAAAATGTAGTATTAGTTGTTATGGTCCATGTTAAAATGCATAAACAACTTGAGCTTGCCTATGGAACATCAATTTTTCAAACACACCAACAAATTATGCCAATAGATCATATACTAACACACCATCATAAATATAGAACTATAGCTCTGGAGAATCTTAGGTATACTATCATATAGCCCAACTCAATACAATAGACTCACCTTTTCTGAGTCTGAAATAATTTGATAGTAATTGAACAAATAATTGATCTCTCCACCTGGATAATCATAAAATTCAATAAATTGGTAACTGAAATTGGGTTTAAGTAAATAGCATAGCTACTAGAACTCTATAAGCGACGTTGGAAATGAACTACGTACAAGGTCGTAACTTTGGAAAGTTGAAGCAAAACTACTTTTAATTAGGAAATACCTTCGTAGCAGGATTGGTGATTGTAAATGAAGTGATATTCCCTAATGAAAAAAAAAACATGCTTCATCATTAAATAAGGAGTACTATATATAGTTTATTCCTAATTTCCTATTAGGTGACTTGCTCACCTTTTCTGTTGGATATTTTATGTTCTTATGATTTCAACATTTATTTTTACTATCTAATTTTGTGTTTTTTAGCATTTTGTCTTTCTACTCCAAGACAGTTATTCCACTTCTTCAAATTTAACGGTGCGCTTGGTTTTGTTCTATTTTTTATTTGTGGTGTGATATTTTGTTTTCATGTGTTTTGCGCTCTTCCATTGTATTTAAAACTTAAAAGTCATTTCCCAATGATCGTTTAGTTATAGTAATCATTTTGAAGTTTAGAGAATGGGATTCATTGCTCTAGGATTAGGACTTGGGTTATTGCCTCTAGGTTTTTTAAGGATTTGTTACTTTGTGTTATACGGAGATTGTTATTTTTGGTTTCCGGTTTTCGACAGGTGCCCTCACGGTCCGCTTGTCTTTGCTCACATCGAATTTGTTTGCTGGAACACTTTTCATCCATTAATTGTACCTTCTGTAAATCACTACCCTACTTTGTTCTCAAAATAGTATTTTTGTGCTCTATTTTCTTTTCATATTTTATTGTACCACTAACTAAATTACTGAATTCTCATTTTGTGACTTTGGTCATGTTCTTCAGATATCTTGTTATGGCAAAAAGAAGATGTGTGCTTTCAAAGAAGGTTATTGATGAGCTTTCTTTGTATTTTTCTTTTTTCGGGGCTCATTTGTATCGGTTGCACACTTACCTTTAGTTTATTTGTTCCATGTCTTTGCTTTAGAGTATGGTGCATGGTAATTTTAATTCTTCTATAATGCATGTTGCGAGCTGTGTTCACACCTGCCATGTACTTCTCAATTCTTTGTTGCTTGTATTTATTTTGCTGAGAATTTAATATTAAATCTCTTTTCAAATGTCTTACACGGCCATGTGATAACTTCAAAACATTTAGGTTTTAGCTTACCTTATCCATCTGCAACTGTTATTGCTATGCCAATATTTTTGGCCGTGAGTGTTCACCTGCTCTGACTACTCGGTCGAGAAGCTTAAGAGGTGCATAATTATATTTGTTGTGTCACTATCTAGATTTGCACAATTCAATTATCGTTATGTTAGATTGTTTAGTAAGTGGTGTTCCTATTAATTTTTTTATTGACTGTGGTTTGTAATTTTCAAATAAGAAATCAATAAAAAGAAAGATGTGTGTTGTTGTTGTTGACACTGTTGGCTATTCCAATCTCATAGGTGGGCTGCGTGATTTGGGTTGCCGTTACATGATGCGCTAGCACTTGTTGCGAAATTTGAACTCCGAGGTATTTTTCTACAATGACTTGTAATCCAAAGTAAGTGGAGATTCGAAGTGAATCATTTCCTATTGAAAAGAGTCATAATAGAGTTGATTAGTAAGCAAGACTTTTCAAGAGTAAAAAATGAATACTTGAAAATAGTCATAATAGAGTTGATTAGTATGCATGAGTTTTCAGAGTAAAAAATGAGTACTTGAAAAAGGAAATCGTAAAAGACTCGTTGTTTGGGGTGGTTGCTGCTTATTTTTTTGTGGCGAATTTACTTCCGCATGTTCATTATAGTGGTTGCCGAGCAAAATAAAGGTGAGTATAAAAAAAGTGAATATTCCACATGAAACAACGATGTTAATAGTTGAATGAAGTCATCAACAATATAGGATAGTATGCAAATATATTATTGTTTGTCATTAACTAAACACCAACACTTGTATGTGCTTTGTACAATTCTATCTATGACTTTTGGTAGTACTTAACCATGTCAGTGACATTTTATTAATGTTTTGAGGTTGTCTTTTGTATGTACATTGTATATGCCGATGTAGGTTCCGATTGAATGCACTGTGTATATATGATGCATAATGTCTTAAAAATATTTAAGTAGTTTGTATATAAAATGTACTCTGTAGATTGCTACAATGTGAGTTTATAACTTGTAGAAATTCTCATATAAGTCATAGTATAATATGGCTGCACTTGGAAATGATTTGATTAGCATAATTATTGATCCCATAATTCACGGAGCAATTATAGAAACACCGCGTCCTACGCGGTGTGAAATTTCTAGTATATATGTATATACTACTATTTCCTTCTCATCCGCCCATTGTCTGAAAAATTCTTAGAGAGAGTTCTCTCTCTAATTTCTCTTTAGCTTCTCTACACAGTCTCTCTTTAGCTTCTATACACTATTTCAGCTCAGCTGATTTAGTTATTTTTTCACATTTTCTTTTTTGGATCTTCAATTAGGTAGGGTTAGGATTCTGTTTTATTTTTTTCTTTTTCGTTTACGGAACGATATCTGAGAAATGTATTATTATCTACAGATAATCTTCCAATAAACAACATTTATTTTAATTTTTTTAGTTTTTCCTTGCATTTTTGCTACTTTTATTTTATTCATCTAGATTGATTATTTCATGAGCAATGACACTGTGATAAAATGCCTATTTACACGGCCAAAATATCATCACTTGTCGAGCTCAAGAGATTTGTATCACACTTTACAGAAGCTATATGATATTCTTATATTTTTGTTGTTTTTTTATTGGTTAATGAGCATACTTTGTGTAGATCTGTATTTTTTTTGCTTTATGGCATGATTTTAGTATATCTATTAATAGATCTACTAAAATCAGGCTATATTTGTGTTGATCTATATAATTTTTTGCTATATGGCTTGATTTTAGTATGTGTATTAATAGATCCACTAAAATGAGGCTCTATCAATAGATTTAATGACCGTACTTTGTTGTGTTTCGTTTATTCTAGTTTTTGTATTTTTTGACTTTTATTACTATTATTTAGTAGATTTTTGAGTACTCATGAGTAATGAGATAACAGTGAAAATATGCTTTAGATAGCATCACTCAAAAGAAGATCTGAGGATATGTACTGTTTTTCTTAATATGTCTTCGTTTTGATTTTTGTATATTTTGTTTGCATTTGGTAATTTGTTTAAGATATTTTGATATTATATGGGTGATGAGATAACAGTGATATGGCCAAAATATAATCACTTATTGAGCTATTCAATCTATATATATATATATATATAACTTGGCCAAAATAGCTACAGGTCCGTAGATCTAAGGAAAGACTACACTGCGAATGAATTTAAGGTTCAACAAAGGTTAGTGTTCTTATTTTTCTATGTTCTGCTCGTATATCATACCCTCTTCGCCTTCTAAATATATCTACGAAAATTAAACTTTAGAGATTTTTCATGCTACAGTAAACATCAATACAATCTGACTATTCGAAACTGAAAATACAGAAAACATGATTCATACGATCATAGCTGTAAACATCAAAATCACATATATAATAAAAAATAAAATAGAAATAAACAATTACAACATACTTTACTAACCTGATCTTGTGTTTATGATGAAATCGCGTAGTTTGAGAACTTGAATTTGTAACCGTCTATCTTAAAAATAAACTGACTTAAATTTTTGTTTTTAAATGATGGTGGGCTTTTTTGTGGGCCTATTTTTTTTAAAAGTTTTTAGACTCTTTGTGTTTAGTAACTTACGTAATTATTACTATATATATATATATATATTTAGTTTTGCATGTTTAATAGTTTAGTTTATAATATTTAATGTATCTTTTTTGAATTTGTAGGCAAGTTATAAATTTATTTATTAACTATAAAGATATTTCTGAAATAAAAATTTCTGAATGGTTTATATACACAAAAACTCTTTCAGAAATTGTTTTATTATTATTATTATGATTATGATTATGATTATTGAATAATTTATTTAAATTGTAAGACTATGATGTTTCAGAATATATTATTATGTTGTCTCTAATTTAGCACGTCGCTTTCGTATCAAAATATTAGAATATGAATTTTAATTGTTAAAAAGTATTGTAATATTAATTTTGCTCACGTTTCAGCATGTTTATTATTTCTTTGTTTTCACCTTGTTTCCAAATCATTTTAACAAATCATTTTAATCACCTAATTGTTCTTTATGATTGATTCTGCAGTCCTTATATTTGAATGTCGTCCTCTAGTATATTATATATGGTCTCATTTGGTTTGCAATCCTTTGATTCTATTTAATTTTGTAGTTGTCTTCATTTGTTTATTTATTTATTGTTGAATGATTAGTAAATTTTAAATATTAGATTCATGTTTTTATACTTTTATTATTGTGTGTCACGTAATTTTAATGTATACTTTGTAGTAAGGTAGTTTTGAAAGTAGAAATCTATAACAATAATAATTTGAAATTTGAAAGTGTTAATACTAAACAATGATATTTGAAAGTGGAAATTCTAAACAATGAAATTTGAAAGTGCAAATCCTAAACAACAATAATTGAAAGTGGGAATCCTAAACAACGAAATTTGAAAGTGCAAATCCTAAACAACGAAATTTGAAAGTGCAAATACTATGAAACATAAGCATTGAAATTTGAAATACTCCTAAAGTAGAACTACTGTTAAGCTAAATCTTCTCTTTCTTGATAACAATCTTTTTGCCTCTTTTTTTCACCACAGTAGGTTCATCTCCATCTATCACCCGCTTGTTTTTTCCTTCGGCATCTTCAATTTTTACTTTAGTAACTGCTATATCTCCATTTTCCAAACATTCTGCCTGGAAATATGTTTTCATGAATTAATTATTAAAATAACATCACACGCCTAAAAGAAATTCTAGAATTAAAATATTGCCTTTTTTCCTTAGTGATCTTCAACCTCATTATTATTGTGTCCACAATATTTTTCAATCATATTTGGATCACTGCATATTTTACTCACTCCATAGGCACCATCATACATTTTTGTTTCACCCTTGTTACTAATAATCTTGAACAAAGCAGATTTGGTAACTAATTCCTCAATCTCAAAAGGTAACTCATTCGATCCATATTCCTAAAAACAGTTCAAAATATTTTTCAGAAATGAAATATTGCATAGACATGGATCATATTTCAACAATGTGTTTTATATATTTACCACACTTAAATCTGATGCTGGTTTTCCAATCAATTGAGCACATTCTCTATCCCATAAATTTAAAGATGCTACTCCAGAATCATCAGCTACACAAACTCTTTGTTTATACTTGTTGGAAATTTTATAATTAATAAATAAACAGTTCATATAGTTATGAATGAAATCATTGTTAAAATACCTAAGTCTTCCAGAAACGTCAAAAGATTCATATGTTTCACATAAAAAAGAGTCATCATCTTGCTTTAGCTTTTTCAAATAGATTTTGCATGCCAAGTAAGTAAATGCCCTAAGTGTCTCAATCTCAAGTATGGTTCCATAAATCCAAAACATTCCCTCCTGTATATTTCATTCAAAAGATGTACAAATAAGAAATTATTAATTTAAAACTTGGATGTTAAGACTTTGATATTTTTGAAATAAATGTTACCTTTCCTTCAGTCAATTTTGAAATTGTTTTCAGAACAGATATACCATCATTAATCTCATCTTCTATGGTTCGAAAAGTTGGAGATTTCACCATCTTTATTGAAATGGATCTGTTCTTATGAATAACAGCAAATCTGCATAAATTTTTTTTTTAAATGTTTGATATTTCATAGACATTATGCAAAAATTTTGATCTACATCTTACTTTTCTTTCATTTCCTTTATTTCAGCCACATTTTCATCAAAAATGATGTTCGTAATATGGTACGAACTTGTTATTCGAACTTCCCCTGTGAAAAGAAGTATTTAGTACACAATAAAATTTTACATGCTATAAAAATTATCATATATTTTATCTCTAAACATAGTTGGTCTACAATATTGTAGGATTATGCATACAGGCATTTTTGGCTGACTGCACAAGAACTCAAACATTGTATCTGCGTATTGTTCCCATAAAGTACATGAAAAAGAAAATATTAAGTTAGATATTGTTTTAAAATGAAAAAATAAGTGTTAAGTTATATTTTGATTTTACTCGAGATCTTCAATCACAATATCCATAAGCTTTGTAGGCTTCCCATTCAAATCCTTTTCTATCGGCTTATAGCTGGAAACTCTATCGGCTTATAGCTGGAAACTATTACACCAATAAGATCCGTATGAAATTTAAAAATAATTAAAATTTTGAAATTTAAATATATTTAATATTTACTGAAAAAATAGACGGGGTTTTGAATCTTGCCAAACAATGATGCTTGTTGAACTTCTTCCATTTTAGCCAATCTTTGATGGCGTAGATGTTTCCCTGCTCTAGAATTGGTTTGATTTTGAAAATTGATGATTGATTGATCGTTTTATGAATTTCCCTGAACAAACATAGTAAAATAATGTTAGAAATTAAATCACGTTCTTTGGTTCCACAAATCTAATTTTATCCGTCTATTTTGCTAAACTATTATCCATCTTAATATTTCAATCGAAGAATTAGGATAAGGGAAAGTCTGAGTCAGTTAGTACCGGCAAGAAAGAGGATCTTCTGCGGCGGTGAATGGCAGCTCATACATTGGTGTGGAGATTCAGTAGCTTTCCGGTGGTAAAAGTAGAGCAACGGCCGCCATTAACAGCATCCCCATATTCTACTAACCGTGAAAAGGATATGCCCCTCTCTCACAAAAGCACCACCACCACCACCACCGTCGCTGCCAACGATACCACAAGAAAGCTGCCTATTCTGCTTTTCGACATTATGGACACAGTCGTCCGCGATCCTTTTTACCACGACATCCCTGCCTTTTTCGGGTATTCTAATCTTTCTGCTCCTTTCCCTTTTTCTAATCCATTTCTCCTCTACTCAGTCCATGATTCTTTCATGCACACATTTTAATTCCATCAATTTTAAGCTGGATTGCAAAAACATCCTTTGCCATTTTTTATTTGTATTAATAAATAAATGATGGGTGGTGGGAAGTGCGTTCAAATGGACGTGAAATCTCATCCAATTTCTGATGCTTGTGAAGAAAGGGACCAGCTTCTCTGCAAGGGAAGCAAGGCAGCAGGCATCCTCCCCTACTTTATCTTGCCATTGGTAAATCATGAAAGTTTTTTTAAAATTAATTTGGAACAACTGAAATAATTGTCGCTGTTGCTAATTGTGGCTAAATTGGTGGAAGAAAACTGTTATTTTGTCATAGATTACATAATTAAAGGTTTACATGTGGCTGTGCCGATATTGTTAGACTAATTGCCGTATCATCAAATGTATTCATCATACTTACCCAAAAGATAGATGTTAGAATACGTGGCGTGCCTAGCTTATTCTAGCTGTACCATTTTTGCAATCGGTGTTACTTTGTTTTCCTTTCTGCAGAATGTCTATGAAAGAACTTCTAGAATGCAAGCATCCTACTGCCTGGCTTGAGTTTGAGAAGGGTCTTATAAATGAGGTATAATGGAAAAGCTATGAAATTAACTATGCTGAATAGAATGGCAAAATGACATGTAGCAAACACATTCCTCCTGTTCCTTTCAGTGTTTAATTTAGTTGAATATAATAACTTGCTCTGCTATTTGTTGATTCAGAGTTTTCTTTTTTGTATTCATCAATCTTGCTTGATAAGTATAATTCTGATGATATGACGTTCTAATAAATGGGACCGCTACCTCTTATAGAGTTGGCAATGGACTGTGGAATACTAAAATTAGTGGATCTATTTCTGGTAGCCACCAATGCTGTAGGTCACTGATTAAACAGAATGTTCCTTTAATGCCTAACCTCTGAGGATGGAGCCATACATTCCGTGGGAGCAAGGTTGGGTACATAGTATTTGGATGAATTCATGGCACTCTTCAGTAGATCAATTACTTACTGGTTCTTCAAACTCCACGGCTTTGTTGTGAGAGTGAGACTTAGTATATGCTTGGTATGATGGAATGAAATGAAGGTAGGAATGGAATGGAAGGGGAAAATGAATGACAAACCTGTCCTTGGAATGGAATGGCTAATACCATGGTTAGTGGAAGGAATGACTATTCCCATACAAGTAGAAATGGTGGATCCTAAGAAAAAATGTACCAAGCAAAGAATGGAATGGAGGTAGGAATCACCATTCCATCATACCAAGCATGTCTTTAAAAGTTTTGTTAGAAATAATCTAAACAAATGACTTGTGTCTCCACAAACAAAAAAAGGGAGATTAAGGAGCTGGGGTGGGCGGGGTAGGTGTAAACCTTTTTAAGTAGCCTGGGGCCCTGGAATGTTAGCAACCTCCGTAGAATGGGTATTTTAGGTGCTTAAGGCATTAGGCATGTTTTTATGTATTCGTAGAATCGTATTTTGGTAGGTCCGAACCTTTTTGTGAGAGATCCCCATCTCTCTATATGCGTATAATGTGTGATTGTAATGAGTTTCATAACAATGTATAAGATATAATATTGTTCACTACCAGTCTGTTGATTGCCAGAGTATTATGTTAACCATGAGTTCAAGGTCCTTGCTATTTTAGAAGCTAATATATGATTCACTAGCTTGAAATGCTTGAAGTATCTTTTCATTCCCTTTGAATCTCTCCTTTTCTTATGAGTCTTTTGGAAGACTCCTACCTACCAATCCCTTGATTCCTGAACTCTGACTCATCTTTCTCCATTTACGCCTTCCATCTTGTGCTAAACCTATCCAGTTTTTCACTTTCATACTTGATATTGTCCAAACTGCCTTGAGATATTCCTGCTGCACACATGAAAGATTTATCAGATGTGACTGCACTCAAGTTATGCTAGATTGTTTATCTATCTGACTCATTTCCTGAAATATGAAAATAAGTCCATGGGAATTTGTTTTAGAGCTGAGTATGGTAGCTATGTGAGTAAAGGCGATTTGTTGCAAGAAAACGAATAAGAAAAAATGAAATAACTCTCCTCAATCTGAGGCCAGCGGTATAGTACCATTCCAAACTCTGAATTGCAAAAGACAACTGACTTACTAACTATTAGACGCTACAAGTAAAGATTACTAACCATAGCCCTAACAGGGGTCTGCCTCCTAATCTTAAACAAAAACGTGGTCGCATGGTACAACCGTCATGACAGGACACCAGCTCATAATCAATAATCCTTTCTATTATATGCATAAAGGATCAAAATGTTGTGAATAATAATAATAATAATAATTTTATTGTAAAGAGAATAAAAGAATGACATTGGAGAAATTTACACTCTGTGTCCCTATATATGCTTCTGTTCAGGGAGAAATTAAAAGGATCTATGTACCATCTATAGTCTATATATAAGTAGAAATATATACAAAGAAACACAAATATGAATTAACTCAGTCCCCTCACGACGGAGCATATATATGAATTATTCAGCTTATCACAAAGTATTGAGAATCTTTCCCCTCCAAACGGCTTAGTGAAGATATTTAGCAACCTCGTTGGACGTTGAAGTGAAGGGCGTGGAGATTTTATGGCTCATTACACAGGGACATAGTCCTCTCATGAAAAATCAAATTATTTGCAATGTGAAAATGGATACCTGCTCGGTTATCACAATATGAGCAAAGGTTCATTGTAACTGAACCCCATTTTCTTCAGCTTATATTTGTTATATTAGTACGAAACCCATATCCTCTAGCTTAACTCTCAGAAATACTATTACTTGAGAAAACCATCACCTATAGGTACTTGTTAAAGCTGATATTATATATATATTTTTTAACCTGTGGGAGATAGTTTTTTCAAACAAGCTGATATTATATTAGAGCATTTATTCTGACTAACTCTCCGGAGCCTAATATTAGAATTCACCATTCACTTTTTTGATTGAATTTTGGTGTTCACAGCCATATGATATGTTCATACTGTCAAACCAACTTGCCCACACATATTATCTATAAGTAAGTACATATAAGTAAATTTTTTTTTTCAGGTCGAGCTAGCTCAAAAGTTTTTTAAGGATGGGAGGCCACTTGATTTGGAAGGTAAAGTTAACAGCAGAGGGAATGTGTTGAGGCTGCATCTATTTTTTATTATTTTCGTTAGACATAATATACATGGTTCCTCATTGAAGTTGAGATCAACAACTAAAAGTAGCTACTTGGAGCATCCTTTTGGCTGGATAGTCTATAGTCATGATCATGACTGCTTTCTTGCAGGTCTCAAAAGCTGCATGAGAAGAGGATATGCCTACATTGAAGGAGTTGAAGACTTACTTACTGATCTAAAGAACAATGGATATGAAATGCATACTTCGACTAACTATCCCATTTGGTTTGTTTAAATGAAGATGCTCTTATGAATGCTCTGAGAGGCATTGTCCTTTAGTTTCTTTTTCTGAACTTTTTTGTTGCAGGTATGAAATCATTGAAGAAAAGCTAAAACTCTCATCCTACTTATCTTGGACATTCTGTTCATGCACAATGGGTACCTTTTTCTTCCCCTTTTTTACTTGCTACACTTATTAATGTTGTGGCAGTGAAACTGAATTGGGTAATCATCATTGCTATATATGTGTAGGTGTGGAGAAACTGCTATTGGTGTTTTTCTCTAGATATAGAATGATTCATTTTTTCACCATGATGGACCAGAACTGAAAATGTCATTTGCTTGTATTGGACCGATAGGCATATGAATTAGGAACCCATTCTAAGCTTTATGCTAAATAATTATATTGGTAAGATTATTATTTTGTTAACTTTGGAGGATGTCTGGGTCTGTTGTGCCCACGTGAAAATTACTTTTCCCCATAATATGATTCCTACTTTTCATATTTTGCTACCTATATAGGATGTTTATCCATCTCTATAGGAAATATTAATTCCTAAGTAATTCCTGTTGTAAAAATGAAAAACCAGGCTGAAAGCTCTTGTTTTGCATTCTTAGTTGCTTCTATGCCCAATTTTCATAATGCAAAAGTGGGATGATGAACTTGAATCAATGCAGGAAAAAGGAAGCCTGATCCCGACTTCTATATGGATATGTTGAAGCACTTGAAGGTTGAGCCTACATGCTGTGTCTTTATTGATGACAGGTAAGATTACTATTCTGAATAACTACACAAAAGTGGCTGTTATCATGTAAATAATTTTCCCAAGTCCCAAGCAGGAAAATAAGCTATAAAATCTCCAAATTAGACGCAAAATGAGGTTGGCGTCACTAGTTTCAGAATATTAGGCTTAAAATGTTTTAGTGAACAGACATAGCACTGTAGTAGACGACTCCTATGGTGTTAGCCTCTGATAAAACAGACATAGTAGTAGTTTAGGTTCGTGAAATTATTGTGGTACTAGTAATTGAATGGGAATGCTTGCAATTTGCTTGAATCTGATTGATAGGAAGTTCATGTAAAGTTTTGGCTATTAGCGTAGATATGAATACAAGCTAGCTTATTCTATTATTCTTAGCAGGATGAAAAATGTTGAGGCTGCGCTTCATGCTGGCTTCAATGGTATCCACTTCAAAACTGCAGATTCATTACGAAAGGACCTCTCTAATCTTGGGATTCTTTAACACACAGAAAACCCAAATTTCTATTGATTGGTTATTTCCTTGTTCAAGATATGTAGATTACACATTCTTTTAGATTTTCATGTAAAGCATACATGTTCCTCTTTTACGAAACTAAATGTATTATCATTTTATTCAATTTAGTACTATAGATGCTGAAATTTTGGTACAAGAAAGGCGTATTTGTGTCTCGGTTTGCGGAAACCTTTAGAGGGTGTTTGGCTCAGCTTATAAGCTCCTCAAAACAGCTTATAAGCTCCTTCAAAGTGTTTGGCAAAATAAGCTCCTAAACAGCTTATAAGTTCTAAAAATAAGCTCTAAGAGCTTATAAACTTCCCAAAAAATAAGTTCATCTACCTCAACTTATTTTTTCATAATCTCATATGCAACAATCATTTTACAATTATTTTTCAACTATAATTGATTATTTTCATCATATATCATTCAAGCTCATTTTTTTTCGATTTTCTCTCTCTAGCAAAAAAATTCTTTCTCTAGCTTATAAGCTCAATTATCCAAACATTTTGATAACTTATAAGCTCTTAAAAATTACATCTTATAAGCTCTTGAAACATCTTATAAGCTTGAAGAGCTTATAAGCTCTTTAAAATAAGCTTAGTCCCTTTCCAAAGAGGAGCAAGAGTTGTTGTGGTCGCGATTCATCAACTTTAGTGACAAAGGTGGTGGTAAGTGTCTTTACCTGGCTGATCACATCAATTTCAGTACATACTTTGGCTGCATCTACTGGGAAGGCGTCAAGACTGGCTATGAGAGCAGTCTAATCTTTGCTTCCTCACACATCTCAAAATCCATGGATACCACATTTTCTCAGATCTCAAAATCCTTCTTCAACTTTGTGCAAGTGTTCATCGATTTCTTTGATCTCAAACCCCATGTGCCATACCTGGGATTTTGTCTTCACTTCAACTAGTGCTTTGATGGCAGTCTTATAACCACCTGCTAAACCGAACCCAATAACAAAAACTGAATTAAAATCAAATTATATAATTATAATCAACTTCGAATCGGACATGCCTAAAATTAAATAAAACCGAACCGAAATATTTCGGTCCGCTTTCGATTAAAACCAAATGACCGAAATAAATACACAACATATTTTCTAAATTTTAAATAACTAATTAACATTCAATATTCAAGATTCAAAATTCGCAAAGAATAACAATCCAAAATTCCAAAACATCTTAAGAGTATAAACTAAGAATAATTATTAACTATTTTATTGAATAGTAGTAATAGTCATTTTAATTTTAAATATTATATATAAATTATTAAATTAATTATTATTGAACCAAATATTTTTTGTTAAAAATCATAACCAAATCAAAAAATCCAAAATTTCAAATTTCAAAATCAAAATCGAATCGAAAATTAAATTCGCCGAACTGAATTAGTATTTCGGTTATGACTTTTTGGATTTAATCGAATTTTGCTCACTCCTAGTTAGCTGCAAGACGTGCCATGCCAATGTAGGCCGATCTGCAGCAGCAGCAGTTGCTGCTATAGGTGTGACAATAGGGAGCTCAACTCCTCTATAGCCTCTTCTTGGATTGGGTTGGCTTGAGGGACAAGGGAAGGTAACATCAGCAAAGGTAACATCCATTCTCTGGATCCTTGGCTGGGACCTCGTTCACTTAAGTTGAAACATCTTCAACATGAATGATCTTTTTAGCTTCTATGGTCTCAGCAGGCCTTTTTCATCTTTAACAGTTTTAAAGTCTTATTTGCTATTAAAAAAAATTATATTTACAATTTACTAGCAAAAGTTTCATTTACAAATAAAAACTCTTATTACTTATTTGGTATCTATGTTTGAAATGAACTGATTAATAAAACTAAGATAAGTAATACAAAGAGGAATATTGAGTAGTTACTATATCGTTAAGATTAATATATCTCATGGGTGAGGTAAAATTGTTTTTTAAAGATGAATAGTGAAATAAGAGAGAGCATTGATTTTATGCAGACACGATTTATAATTTGGGGTACTAAATGCACCTCAAATTATTTAGCTATCGAGACTTATAAGGCTTACCAAACATGCACTTGAAGTCTTATTTGCTATTAAAAATTATCTTATTGACTATTAAGAAAAGTCTTATTTGATTTATATTTATTTGCAAATAAAAACTCAAGTCTTATTTCAACAAAGTTTCATTTACGAATAAGCAAAGTCTCATTTATGAATAAAAAGTCTTATTTACTTTTTGAAAAAGTCTTATCTAATTATGTGAAAAGTATTAGTATTTAAATGCAGCGCGGTGCACACAAGTTTTTGTGGAAAAAATAAAAATATAGATAAAATGAAAATTCTTGTTTTACCATTAAAAAATCTAATTTACTTTTATTTAATTTTATGAAAAATATTATTTACATGTGGCATCTCGTACACAAGTTTTTGTGATAAAAATAAAAATATATATTTTATTTATTTATTATTAAGAAAAGATTTTATTTGATTTGATTAAAAGTATTATTTGATGTGGCACGGCGAACACAAGTTTTTGTGAAATAATAAAAATATAGATATGAAAAAGAATTATAAAAAATCTTATTTACTACCCCTCTGTCTCATTACTTTTGGACACGATGGTACCCACGATCGTGGGCACGTCCATATGCTACCTTCGTAACCACATGTCATGTCTGTGCGGAAATCGAAGAGAGAGAGAGAGAGTTGACTTCTTTAAAAAGTGGTGGGGACTTTAGTCATTTTACAAATTTTAGTATGCAAAAGAATGAGTTTTAAGGTGATGATATAAAACTTATTGATTTTATGTTTTGGTATTTAAATATGTGTTTCTTCAAAAGAATATAAATGTGTTCATTTCTCTCTATTACTTTTTGAACATATTCTTTTTCTTTCTCATATTTTATTATAAATTATTTATTTCTTAACATCATTGCGCAGCCCTTTTGGCCTATTAAATTGGGACGGATGAGTATTTTTTATAAATTAAAATGATATTTTGTAATTTAGGATGAACAGCTGGAATCTTGAATCTTGCAGGAAAATAAATCTAATCTATGAAAGCATTAAAATCCTAAGTCTAAAACTGAAAAAATATGAAAAGAGGAGAAAAGGAGGTGAAGAGAGGTAAAAAGATGTGTCTATTAGGTCAGGAAAAGGACCTATATATAGGCACAGGAGATAAATACAGTGTAAAACTCGAAAATACTGATAAAATCCGAAAATCCCCGAAAATTCGGAAATTCCCGTCGGACACTATTCACTACTGCACGCAACTTTCTTGTTTCGGCCATATCTTTCTCGTACGAACTCGGATTTGCAAACCATTTGCGCTCACGAACTTCTCTTGAGACGAACTACAACTTCTATTTTTGACAATATTTCCAAATTCCATCTCGAAAATCCTGTAAAATCCATCAAAGTTCGAGCAAGTAACATATTTCACAAGATAAAGCAATTTAAGCACAAAGCAATCATCAAACACTCAATTCCCTATAAAATTAACATAATATGAACACTAAAAATATGGAAACATGAGTGTTATCAGTACTCCCTCCGTCCCAATTTAATAGGCCACACTTGCTTATATAGAAATCCTATTTTAATATGTCACTTCCTAAAATGAAAAGTCAATACATAACAAATGACTCAACCTAAACACCTCTAGATTGACTTGCAATAGAACAAGGACATCCTAGCACTGATAAGTTGACCCAGTGTCATCTCTCAAGGAAGATCTTTAAGGGCAATTAATTATGTCACAAGAAAGCTGTAAACTTAATATTATTAAACTAAAACATGGAAAGTAAATTAACGTGGATTAAACTTAACTAGGCAAAAAAGATTTATTAACTAATGCTTGTAATTTAAACTTAACTAAAAACTTAATCTTAAAATTATCTAGGCGTGAAACTATTAAACCCTAGGCAAGAATTAAATGAACTTAAAGTAAAGAATTAACTAGGCAAATCAAATTTAAATAAATTTAATCAAAACTTCTAATCTAATCTAACTAGGCAGAAACTAACTGGCATAATTTCAAGTGCATAATTTAAATTGCAGAATTTAAAGGAAATGCAGGTAAAAGCAAATAAATAAACTTGATTAAATAAATACCGTAAATCGTCTCGAGAAGTAATCTATCACGTAATTCCAACTCTAAACGGGAACTAATCTAAAACATGAATTAAAAGAACTATAAATTAAACTAACTAGAACAGAAATCGAAACTAGAACTATGAAAGCAATAAAATTCCTAAGTCTCGGATGCCAAGGGAAAAGATCTCAAAAGCGTCTAAAACTAGGGCAAATGTTGATTTTACAATAAAAACTAAACCCTATTTATAGACCTCAAATCCTTCTTGATCACCATGAAAGTTGCCATGTAAAGTAGAACTCTAAAGGCAATAAAATCGTGCAAGATAAGGCAACTCCAGCTTGATGCGCGCTCTGCAAAACACTCCTACTCTTGCTGAATTCGCAGCTCTCCGCCAGAGGAACGGATGTCGTCAGAGAAACGGACACCCATCAGAGAAATGGCTTCCGTCAGAGAAATGGCCTTCCGCTCTGGCACACTTGTTCTGCTCTGGAGATGTCGGCTCTGCTCTGTAGCGCGTCTCTGCTCTGCAGCGCGTCTCTGCTCTGGCGAGCTTCTCTGCTCTGTCGATTTCGGTTTTGACTCTGCAATTCAACTCTGCTCTGCCGACAGAGCTGAGCTCGCAGCTCTACACAACAAAGTGTGCCTAAAAACGCCATTCTTAACCCCAAAATCTCCAAAATTGCACTCTTCCATCTATAAAACCTAAATCTCCTGCAAAGCATAAAACAACACATAAAATGCACTAATTTTCAGAAGATTTAACTTAAAATATGCACATTCAAACCCCTAAAATTAGAACAATTAAGCATAAATCAATAAATATTCTCACATAACTCATTATTTACATTTTATGTCATTGTGTGCAACACACAATTATTTTCTTTTCATTTAAATAAGAATATTTTCATTTCTCCTCATACATTTCGGACAAATATATCCTAAAAAAAATAATTTTTCTCTCTTGTTTTATTATAAACTATTTATTTTTTAACATCTGTGTCTATCCCTTGTGGCCTATTAAATTGGGACGAAGATAGTATAAAAATAAATGATAGTTAATTACAAATAATATTTTTAATGCATGTAAGTGGGGATGTCAATGCAGCCCGAAACCCGTGGGTCGACCCGAATAACCCGACAAAATTAGAGGGTTAGGGTTGAAAAATCGCAACCCGAAAAAACCTCCAGCCCGATTAGCCCGCACCCGACTAACCCGGAACCCGATAGGGCTAGCCCGAAAATTCGGTGGGCTGGCCCGATGGGCTGACGGAATTGTGACTGATGCATCCAGTTACAATTTCTGTTATGTTTAGATCTATGGTATTTGCTTAAATATATATATGTAGCGTCATTAAAAAAAGTGAACTTAATTAGTTAGAATATGTGTGTGTGCAATCTCATTAAAAAAAGTGAAATTAATCACGGATTTTTTGTAGAAATTGATTATTAGTATCTCATTAGTTAGAAATTAATTATTAGTATCTCATTTTAAAGTGATACCAATTTTTTTTTTTTTTCTGTCAATGAGACATGCATGGCAAATCCATTAATTATTCAGTAATAATTCAGATTGATTCTAGTGCATTGATAAATGTTAAATTTTACTATCTCATTTTAATATAATTTTGTTTATGTAATCTTGAATATCTTACTACTAATTAAGGAATGATATTAACAAATAATTTTATTAATATAGTTATTTGAAATTGATTTCCCAAGCCATGTTTACTCGTTTTCCCATATCTGAATAATTTTGGGGATTTTTGTCTTAATTCCTTGAAAAAAACTTTAGATTTGAGACGTTTGTGAATGATTTTCATTCTAAGATCTGTTGAGATTGTTGATTTGGAGATTGAATGCTGAGATTGTTGATTCGAAGGAATTATTGTATTTTGATTGTAGATTGAATTGATTCAGATAATATTTTGTTGTATTTTGATTGTTGATTTAGAGGAATTGATATATTTTGATGGTAGATTGAGTTCACAACGTAATTTTCTTGAATTCACAATTAGATTTATGAATTCACAACGTAATTTTCTTAAATTCACAATTAGATTAATGAATTCACAACTTAATGTTTTTAAATTCACAATTAGATCCATGAATTCACAATCAGCTCGATGAATTCACAACTTAATGTTCTTGAATTCACAACTAGCTCGTTGAATTCACAACTTAATATTTTTGAATTTACAACCAAATTTATAAATTCAAAACCAAAATAAATTCTAATTTTAATTGTGAATTCAAACTTTAAAAACCCCAAATTCACAACTACTTGAATTCACAACCAAAATAAATTCTGGTTGTGAATTAAATTTTAATTGTGAATTCGACTGGTTGTTAATTCACAACCAAAAAATTCCGATTGTGAATTAAATTTTTGTTGTGAATTCGACTAGTTGTGAATTCACAACCAAAAAATTCTGGTTGTGAATTAAAGTCTATTTGTGAATTCGACTGATTATGAATTCACAACAAAAAAATTCTGGTTTAGGGTTTAGGGTTTAGAGTGGGTTTATGGTTTAGGGTTTAGAGTGAATTTAGGATTTAGTGTTTAGTGTTTACGTTTAAGGTTTAGGGTTTAGGGTTTAGGATTCACAACTAGGGTTTACGGTTTCAGTTCAGTTCAGTTGTGAATTTACTGTTTCAGTTCAGCTGTGAATTCACAATCATAATAATTCACAACTAAGGTTTAGGTTTAGGATTTAGGGTTTAGGGTTTAGGATTTCAGTTCAGCTCAGCTGTTTCAGTTCAGTTGTGAATTCACAATTGTAATAATTCACA
Source organism: Salvia miltiorrhiza (assembly GCF_028751815.1). NCBI lineage: Eukaryota > Viridiplantae > Streptophyta > Magnoliopsida > Lamiales > Lamiaceae > Salvia > Salvia miltiorrhiza. The sequence goes on from NC_080389.1 coordinate 134,963, forward strand.
ACTAGGGTTTAGGGTTTAGTGTTTCGGTTTAGTTCAGTTGTGAATTCACAATCGTAATAATTCACAACTAGGGTTTATGTTTAGGGTTTAGGCTTTCAGTTCAGTTCAGTTGTGAATTTACTAATTAAGTTAATTTGTGAATTTACTGTTTCAGTTCAGTTGTGAATTCACAATCGTAATAATTCACAACTAGGGTTTAGGTTTAGGTTTAGGGTTTTAGTTCAGTTCAGTTGTGAATTTACAATTGTAATAATTCACAACTAGGGTTTAGTGTTTCAGTTCAGTTCAGTTGTGAATTTACTGTTTCAGTTCAGTTGTGAATTCACAATTGTAATGATTCACAACTAGGGTTTAGGTTTAGGGTTTAGTGTTTCAGTTCAGTTCAGTTGTGAATTCACAATCGTAATAATTCACAACTAGGGTTTAGAGTTTCAGTTCAATTCAGTTGTGAATTCAAAACCAAAAAAATCTGGTTGTGAATTAAATTTTGATTGTGAATTCGACTGGTTGTGAATTCACAAACAAAAAATTCTGGTTGTGAATTCGACTGGTTGTGACAACCAGTGTGAATTCACAACCAAAAATTTTTGGTTGTGAATTCACACTGGTTGTGAATTGCGGGATTTTTTAAAGGGGTGATGTAAAGTGGACATTTTTTAAATTTTTAATGTGGAAGGGTACTTTGGTAACAGTGGCCATTTTTTAATATTTTTATCTTAGTGGACAATTTTTAATTTTACAATATGAAAGTGGTCATTTTAAAAATCCACTCAACATTATATGTGTAATAAACTATAGAACATCCCATTAGCAAAAAAGTTTATTTGTTTGTTTTTGAAGTGTTGACTACGATATATAACGATATATTATTGGATGAGAATGTATTAATAATTTGAAGAAAATGGGAAAGGAAGTGGTGGAAAAAGGAAAACGCATTTTGTCTTACTCGGTCTCGTATTATTGGGCATTGCCCGTCTTCTACGGTTTTCTTCATCTCCGACGAAACATTCTTGTCGTCTACATGCCAGTTTTCCATTGTTTATTAGTTTACGAATCTCACTAAACTGCCAAATCAATTAGCATATAATCGGATCGGAGCATGGAATGCGGCCGGCGTTGGGAGAGATTTCATGAGTTTCTGATCTTCCATGGCGCGATCATCTAACTTGGTTAGCCTATTCTCGCCTCTACACTGCATATGTGCCTAGTTATGCATGCACATGCGATTGTGTTTCCTGCGTTTTTTCTGCAAAATCTCATCCATTTTGTACAATTAGGTGGTTGCATCTGGAAACTTCATTTTTATTTTTCAGTTTAATTCCTCCTAACTTCATCTTGTGGCTTCATTATTTGATCTATATTGATATCGGCTTCTGTTTCAGTTTAATTCCTCTTTCAGTGAATGTGATTTAATTGGCTTCTAGAATCGTTTGTTTACCTCCTCGATTAAATGGATTGGACGAGCATGAAATTTAAGTAAATAAGGTTATAAGGCAATGAATTAATGTTGAGATTCTCTTCTTCTCTTTCAGAAAAATGTGCAGTAGTAGTGACAAGGTTTAATTGATCACAAACTTGTCCAATGCTAGCTTCTTTCTGCTCACCTTTTTTTCCATAGGAAAGTTTTCTCGTGTGATCATGAATGATCATTGTCCTATTCTTCTCAGATGCCGATAGTGAGAGATCAAAAATGTTGTAGAATCTTCTTGCGCAGCGGCATATTTCCTGCAGCTTCTTTGATCTTTATAGGACTCTTCCTATGGAGCAAAGCAATAACACAACACGATATAGAGGTTCTTACTGCATTTCTTTCATATTACATATATCCACTTTGAGACCTAAGACTTGTTATGCAGTGACTAAAACATAAGAGTTGTGATGCAGGACATGTTAATATGGAATTTAAAAGGTTCCAATGCATGTAAGGTATGGGCAGTCCTACCTTGTAACTGGAAATTCTTTAACATGACTCCTAGTCGACAATGCTCTCTAGAGACGGGCTTAATTCCGCGCTCTTCTTGTAGAATCAATGCAGGCTTCCTGGAAGTGAGACGTTACCTCAAGGCATAGTTTCCAAGACCTCCAACTTGGAAAGAAGACCACTATGGGGTCTTCCAAAGGTCAGTTATGAGACAATGATGCATTACATTTCGAGTTTTTATTTTCTTTACTAGCTCCAAACATTAGAATGACTGGCATATATCAATCAGCTCAAGTTTAACAACTTTAAATGTGCAAGCAGAAGACAAATACTTCAAAAAGTCTGTTTGCTGTTGCTGTGGGGATAAAGCAGAAAAAGAATGTAGATAAGATGGTGAAGAAGGTAGAGTTTCTAAGCTATATCTAAAGAAAATTATACCTTGAATATCTCTAACACTGAAATTGCAGTTCCTAGGAAGTGATTTTGTTGTGATGCTTTTCCATTATGATGGTATTGTTGATGAGTGGAAGGATTGTAATTGGAGCAGCAGTGTCATACATGTCTCAGCTGATAATCAAACTAAATGGTATGCGTAACAGATCATCAAACTCTCGGTTATCAGAATGAATGCATTTGTTAAAAGTCTGATGGTGTCTAATGACTAGGTGGTTCGCAAAGCGGTTTTTACATCCAGATATTGTAGCAGAGTATAACTATATTTTCTTGTGGGATGAAGATCTTGGCGTTGAAAACTTCCGCCCTGCGAGGTACGTAACCTCACTTCATTACTATATATATTTGCTCTTTAACAGATGTGCATATCTATTTATTTAGGTATCTGTCAATTGTGAAAGATGAAGGGTTTGAGATATCACAACCAGCACTGGATCTTGGAAAGTCTGAGGTGCATCATCTTATCACAGCTCGATCGGGGAGATCAAAAGTCCACAGGTCAGCTAATTTAGCAGAGATTGAGGTTTGGTTTGGGTGGCTGAAGATGAAGTTGTATATAACACTGCAGGAGGGCTTATAAACATGATGGTAAGGGTATTCAATGCGATGACAACAGCAGTGGTCCTCCTTGCACAGGGTAGAATTTACAGTTAAACAACTGGACTTATAATATCTTATAAGTTTTTTATTATTTATTATTAAGATCAAAGGGTGTTTTGGTGGATAAATTTAGTTGGCAATGGCAGGTGGATAGAAGTGATGGCCCCTGTTTTCTCAAAAGCTGCATGGCGTTGTGTGTGGTATATGATCCAGGTATGTATGAAATGGAATGTTTAAGCATACATAGGGGTGATATTAATTTATTTTATATGATGTTATGTAGAATGATTTGATCCATGCTTGGGGACTAGACATACGGCTTGGTTATTGTGCACAGGTAAGGTATAGTAGCTGCTTTATTTAATTTCGGGGGTGTTCGGTTTGTAGGATTAGATAGGATTAATATTGTAATATCATGTAAGGTTGAGTAGATACGACCTAGTACTTAAACTCGATACAATGTCATCTAGGATTAGTCATGGTTTATGAATCTTGGCCTAACCCCCATGACAAAAATAATCTCGGGACAATTCAATCTCGAGCAACCGAATGCCCCTTCATGTATTATCTGATAGCAGCAGCAATGCCTTGCGTGATATTCATAGGGGGATCGAACAAAAAAGATAGGAATCGTGGATACTGAATATCTTGTTCACTATGGCCTCCCAACTCTGGGAGATTCTCGCCTTAAGGTAACCTTAATTTCTACCTTCTCATCATATCATATAGTTGCTCTTTAAATGTGAATTTATGATGCTGGTACATCTACTCTTGTTGTGAACATGCAGACATCCAGATGGAACAAGACTTCTTCTAATGGAGAAAAGGTATATATATAAATAAATCTTCAAGTAAGATCATGAATGTGAGAAGAAGAAGATGATGATGCTGATTGTATTTGCAGGATAAATCAGAGTCGGGTGAAATCGACCAAAGACTTGCGGTAAGTTATTTTTAACTAGGATTTATAAATTATTGAACTTTCATCAAATTCTAGCTTTGCATACAAATTTTAAAAGGTATCGTGATAATTATTGAACTTTTATCAAATTTTGGCTTTGTATATAAATTTTAAAATGTAATGTGATAATTACTGAACTGGTGATTTAATTTGATTTTGCTATCAATCGAGATTTCGACCAAATTTACTACTGACATGACTAGTCGAATAACTGACGTGACATAACCGGTTGAGGAATAAAACGACGTTTGTGATGGTACGTCACAACCACTATTCGAAAGCATGCAAAATCATATTATTCAGCTTAGTCATGAAAATAGTAAATTTGATCGAAATCTCGATTGGTATCAGAATTAAATTAAATCAATACTCCCTCCGTCCCACTTAAGACGCAACATTGCTTTTGAGCACAAGATTTAAGGAGTTATATATTAAGGAGTGATAAAGTAGGAGAGAAGAGGTAATAAAGTGATAAAGTAGGAGAGAGAATGTAATAAGAAATATTTAATTAGTGATAAAGTAAGAAAGAGAAAATAAAAAAGTGATAAAGTAGGAGAGAGAATGTAATAAAAAAATATTTAATTAGTGTTAGTTTTTGCCAAATAAAGAATGTAGCATCTTGGTTGAGACGGCCCAAAAAGGAAAATGTTGCATCTTGGGTGGGACGGATGGAGTAGTTCAGTAACACTATCACGCTACATTTTAAACATTGTATGCAAAATCTGAATTTGATGAAAGTTCAATAATTACTACGCTATATTTTAAAATTTGTACGTAAAATTAAATTTGACGAAAGTTCGATAATTTACAAACAATTAACCTTTTTAATTAAGCTAATTAGTTGAAGAGGAGAAGAAAGAAGTTATGATAATTATGAAGTTATATGATGATGAAATTAGGTAAGAAGACAGTCGTATAACGAGTACAAGGTGTTTAGGAGGAGGTGGAAAAAGGCGGCAGAGTCGGATCATTGTTGGGCCGACCCGTACCCGGAGGAGGAGGACGACCACCAAAAGGATCGCCCCTCCTTTTGGACTCAAATCTGATCCATTACCTTAATGGATTTGGATCAGCCCATTTTTTATTCAAATACCCATTTTTCATTTATGATCAAATATGTGTGTGTAAATGTAATATACAGCTGGTAGTGATGGGAACTTGTACAACCATTTTTGTCCACTCAAATTCATTTTACCTTTCATTATACAATTGGCCTATTTTTCTTATTTTACACCATCATAAACATTTTTATATCATAATCTTATTTTTTTTAAATATTCGTGTTAAAAAAATAGGTGAATAATAATGGAAGCAAAGGAGTATATCACCTTTCACTATCACACTCCTGCAACTCCAAATTTAAATAATTCCACATTCATGACTGGGTCAAATACACAATTATTATCTTTAATCCAACTTATGCAACACTTTAAACCAGCTTTCTCACTCTAAATAACAAAGATTAACAAATAATATGCTCAACATTACCGCTAAACATGATGCCACTGCCACACTACTGCTGCTGCTTCCAGCTTGGCTCTTGCTACACTCCCTCTCCCTCTCTCTCTCTCTCTCTCTCTAAAAATTATATGAGATTTGCTCGCAAAGACTACCTGGAAATAGCTGTTCCCCAACTGCGCTGCACTTGCAGCAGCTACGCAGGAAAAATTAAATTTGAAAAAATAAAGAAAAAAAAAAACATTCTCACGTGTAAAAGATTGAAAATCTAGAGATGGCATCCAAAGCAATTGCAAGTCTTGGGAGTGAAAGAGCAGAAGCCAAAGGGTCTGTTTGGGATGTTGCAGTTGATGGCGTAGCAACACGGCGTCGCCAAACAGTAGTTTCTGCTTCCGCCGCCGCAGCACGTGCACAGAGCACATATCTGAAAGCTCCCCAGCTTCCTCCTGCTGTCGTTCATCGCCACCATCATCTCCTCCGCCGCCACCGGCACCATCATCTCCTCCGCCGCCTGCAACTAATTCAATAAAGATTCGATTTTTATTTTTTTTGCCCCCAAAAATACTATGCGAATTGAATTACTCACGTGGGAAAATCGGGTGCAGGTGAGCAACAACACAAGGAACACGGACAAAAACACCCCACCAACGATCGCACGCATCTCAGAGGTTTTTTTTTAATAAAGATTCAACTTTTTTGTAGGAAAATGAATAAAAATGAAATCTTGAAATTGGTGTGGTGGAAGTGGGAGTGAGATATTTGTGAGTGGGACAAAGTTAATTAGGTGTGAGGATCAGCCAGTCCATCTCTCTAATAAATAAAGTGGGTCGGAATGGATAGGAAGAAGGCGAGGTGGGGTTTAATGGAATTCAACTGTCAAGATTCAAGAAGAAGGATTTATTTTTTGGAAATGGATTCTGCATTTCCACTTCTTCATTAATCATTTGCCCCTTTTCCCTCATTTCTTATTTGTTGTCCCCTTTAAGGAAAATTGAAATTGAAAAATGTGATTGTGGGGGAGGATGACAACTGCCACAAATTAGTCTTAATCTTACACAAACAAAACAAGTGGGAACACCAATGAGTTTGTACTGCTGTAGAGATTCAATAAAATGAGAAGGAAAAAAAAAACTAAAGATTAAAGATAAAAGTAGCTTGAGTGTGTGTGAATGTGAAAAAAAGTATGGTGTATTTGTTGGCTGCTTATAGAATTTAAGATAGCAAGGGGAACAGTACTACAGTAGTAGACCTGTGAGTCCAAAATTACCATGTGTTGATGTATGACTTTTGCCAACAAATTCTTGGCTGGATTTGGTGTTTTTCTTTCATGTATAGTCTTAGTATCCACACTTGGTAAATTGGAATACTGGTTCCAGTAAAACAGAGAATCCTTGATAAATTAGTGAAAAGGTTGTAATTTTAGTATTGATAATTGAGTAATTTTGTTGTTGTTATTAAAAGGTTTCCAATCTCATATTTTCAATGAGATACGGGTCGAACAAAATTTGATTAAATGATAAAATTATCAAGGATTTTGAGATATTTTAAAGTTTTAATTTATATTATAAGGGATTATCCATTTAGGTTAATCTTCGAAAGTAAATATCAACTAAGAAGGTGTTTGGTGTGGCAGAATAGAATAATCTTTTTACTTCCATTCCATTCATTTGCTTGATTATAATTTTTCTTTGTGAATCACCATGCCCACTAGTTTATGAATAGTCATTTATTTCTGAACCCACAAGTCATGTTATTTATTTTTTGTGTAAGTAAAATTTTATTTAAAAAGGAAAACGTAGGAGGGGTGCAACCTGAAAACATATACACTGTTCAAAAGAACAAAACATAAGATATTACCCCAACGAATCAAAACAAAGAGAAGGATTACATAACCAATCCCCCAACCTATTACAAGAAGTGCTAGGAAAACCCATAAGTAATTTATTTATTACCTTCATTTTATTCTTCTCTTATTCCATTTCATCGTACCAAACACCTTCTACGACATGAATTATTGGAGACATTTGTTGCCAATTATTTATTGAGTAAAAATTTAAAATGCCCACTTCCTTATCTTTTTTTGTAAAAATGTCATCTCTTATCATACAAAGCATTCTATGCCATATTCTTTAAATACCCTTTGATTTGATGAGTTTGCTTGGTTTTCTGTTAAAGTCTTACACATTTGATCGATTTGACAGCTATCAATCATAAAAGTCAACGATTTGACAGCTATAAATCAATAATACATATGAACGATGGGTGACTAGATCATGTGTTCGCCCGGCCGGACACATCATTTTATCGGTCGGAGACATGATCTGGGTGGCAGTCATGTGTCCGGCCGATAAAATGATGTGTCCGCCCGGTGAAATTATGTGTCCGCCCGGGCGGACACATGATCTAGCCACCAACCGGTCATATGTACTCTTGACTGATAGCTGTCAAATCGATCAAATGTGTAAGACTTTCAAAAAAAACCAAGCACACTCATCAACATCAAAGGGTAAAATAGGTACTTCACATAATTAGGGCATAGAATGCTTTGTATGATAACTTAGGGCATTTTTACAAAAAAACTTAAGGAAGTGGGCATTTTTGCCTATTAACACTTATTTATTGTTGAGGCTTCTTGCTCCCTCATGTTTTTTTTAGTAAATGAAAATTTTATTCACGCACGAGGAGTGCAATCCAAAAACGAGATTGAGAGTTACATACTTACATACGAATAAAAAGAGCCAAACTACAACAATTTAAGGCAAAAAGATGGATTACAAAATCCAATCACTCAAATTATAAAAAGCAATACTAGGAGATAGATTTGATGCCCAAAACCAAAACTTCACTTTAATCCTCTCGACAAGCTCCTTGCAGCAGCTCGACGAGTTATTGAAAATTAGAAACATAGAAGTTAGGATTGTAAATGGTGGCGGTGGAGATATTAAAACTCAAAGATAGTGCTCCAAGAAATTACACACACAAAATAACTATTAAAATATGCACTTTATTAATATTATAACCCTAATCGTATTTGAGATTTTCTATCTCAACTTTGATGTCTCACTCTGTGTGTTGCTATTTATTCCATATATCCGCCATCAAAATTACCAATCAAGTGACGAAAAGTCAAGTCCGACTAATTACCACAATTATTTGATTTGGTGGCAAAACATCTAAATATAGGATGAGATCGATGCTTGCCACTTGCCAGTACCTCAAACTCGATCATATGCAATTAAACTTGAATAAAAAAATGAAAATATAAAACATGCATGGCGATTTTACGTTAACAAATAGCTCAATCAATTTAAATTAGAATATGGTACCTAAATTCTTTCTTTGTAACAAATTAAAATCAACAAATGTATTTATAGTAAGCATAAGCAAGAAATTTGCATTCATCCATTCCTCGAAAATTCGGGAGAAATTCAATCAATGTCACATTTTTTTCGGGGTCTTATCTTGTCATTCCATGGTTACTTTCCGATTTCCGAAAAATAGAGTTTGAGAAAAATGATGGCGATGATGAATGAATGAATTAGTTAGAAAATAGAGATAGATAGATCAAAGTGCATGAATGGCGTCGTTGACGAATCAAGGATCGAAGAAGGGCATGAAGCCGCAGCAACAAGGCGGTGGAAAGGGGGGCGGCGGCGGGGGCGGGGCTTCCTCCACCGTTAAATTCGCAAGGAGAACTTCGAGCGGCAAGTACGTCAGCCTCTCCAAGGAGGAGATCGAGATGTCCGGCGGCGACGCCGACTACAGCAACTACACGGTCCACATCCCGCCCACGCCGGATAACCAGCCGGTGGCGGCCAAAGCGGAGGAGCAGTACGTCTCCAACTCCCTCTTCACGGGCGGATTCAACAGCGTCACCCGCGCCCATCTCATGGACAAGGTCATCGACTCCCAGGTGTCCCATCCCCAGATGGCCGGCTGCAAGGGCTCGTCGTGCGCCATGCCGGCGTGCGACGGCAAAGTCATCAAAGACGAGCGCGGCGAGGATGTCATCCCTTGCGAATGCAGGTATAAAATCTGCAGGGATTGCTACATGGACGCCCAGAAAGACACCGGCCTCTGCCCCGGATGCAAGGAGCCTTACAAGACCGGCGACTGCGACGACGAGATACCCAACTACGCCAAAGGAGCGCTCCCCCTCCCCGGCCCCGACGCCAAGAACAACATGTCCATGTCCATGATGAAGAGGAACCAAAACGGAGAGTTTGATCACAACAAGTGGTTGTTCGAGACGCAGGGCACTTATGGATACGGCAACGCTTACTGGCCCGAGGATGGGGACGACGACGGGGGAATGCACCAGGGCATGCTCGAGTCCTCCGATAAACCCTGGAGGCCGCTCAGCCGCGTCATCGACGTCCCCAACAGCATTATCAGCCCTTACAGGCTCCTCATTGCTATCCGTTTCGTCATCATGTGCTTCTTCTTAGTGTGGCGTGTGCGCCATCCCAACGAGGATGCTATCTGGCTCTGGTTGATGTCTGTCGTCTGTGAGATATGGTTTGCATTTTCTTGGATTCTTGATCAGGTCCCCAAGATGCACCCGATCAACCGCAGCACGGATTTGCCGCTCCTGCGCGATAAATTTGAGGCCCCGTCCCCTTCCAACCCGACAGGGCGGTCGGATCTCCCGGGGATGGACTTGTTCGTGTCAACCGCTGATCCTGAGAAGGAGCCGCCTCTCGTCACTGCCAACACTATTCTCTCCATTCTAGCTGTGGAGTACCCCGTCGAGAAACTGGCTTGCTATGTTTCTGACGACGGGGGCGCCCTTCTCACTTTCGAAGCAATGGCCGAGGCCTGCAGCTTCGCTGATCTCTGGGTCCCCTTCTGTAGGAAACACGACATTGAACCCCGGAACCCAGAGACCTACTTCAGCTTGAAAGGCGATCCCACCAAGAACAAGAGCAGAGTCGACTTCGTCAAGGATAGGAGGAGAGTGAAGAGGGAGTACGACGAGTTCAAAGTGAGGATAAACGGGCTCCCGGACTCCATCAGGAGGAGATCGGAGGCTTTCAACGCGCGGGAGGAGATGAAGATGCTCAAGCACATGAGGGAGACCGGGGCTGACACGTTGGAGCCTGTTAAGGTCACGAAAGCTACATGGATGGCAGATGGCACGCACTGGCCCGGGACTTGGGCTGTCCCGTCTCGAGAACATGCCAAGGGGGATCATGCTGGGATTCTTCAGGTCATGCTGAAGCCTCCCAGCTGCGATCCCCTCATGGGAAGCTCAGAGGACAAGATCCTCGACTTCAGCGATGTCGACATCCGCCTGCCTATGTTTGTGTACATGTCGCGTGAGAAACGCCCTGGCTACGACCACAACAAGAAAGCCGGTGCCATGAACGCCCTTGTCCGAGCATCGGCTATTCTCTCCAACGGGCCCTTCATACTCAACCTCGACTGTGATCACTACATCTACAACTGCAACGCTATTCGTGAAGGAATGTGCTTCATGATGGACAGGGGCGGCGAGGACATCTGCTACATTCAGTTCCCGCAAAGATTTGAAGGCATCGATCCATCAGATCGGTATGCCAACCACAACACTGTCTTCTTCGATGGAAACATGCGAGCTCTCGACGGCCTGCAAGGCCCCGTCTACGTCGGGACAGGATGCATGTTCCGGAGATTTGCTCTTTACGGATTCGACCCCCCCAAAGCAGACAAGCTTCCTAATGCAGACAAGAATGTCGCGCTCAAGGCCACCGATTTTGACCCCGATCTCGATGTCGACTTGCTACCTAAACGATTTGGGAATTCCACCTTGCTAGCGGAGTCCATTCCGGTGGCCGAGTTTCAAGGTCGCCCCATCGCTGATCATCCTGCCGTCAAGTACGGCCGCCCTCCCGGCATCCTCAGGATGCCTCGCACGCCTCTTGATGCCACCACCGTTGCTGAAGCCGTCTCTGTCATATCATGCTGGTATATATGTATATATATTCTCAATTTGCTCTAAGATATATTCTCAATTATATTGACAAGTTGTTGAAATTAGGTACGAGGACAAGACGGAATGGGGGGATCGCGTGGGGTGGATCTACGGTTCGGTGACGGAAGACGTGGTGACGGGGTACAGAATGCACAACCGCGGGTGGCGGTCGGTCTACTGCGTGACGAAGCGCGACGCCTTCCGTGGATCGGCGCCGATCAATCTGACGGACAGGCTGCACCAGGTGCTGAGATGGGCGACGGGGTCCGTGGAGATCTTCTTCTCCAGAAACAACGCGGTTTTAGCGACTAAAAAACTCAACATCCTGCAGCGGCTGGCCTACATCAACGTCGGCGTGTACCCTTTCACCTCGATGTTCCTGATCGTCTACTGCTTCCTCCCCGCGCTCTCCCTCTTCTCCGGCTACTTCATCGTGCAGACTCTCGACATCACCTTCCTCGCCCTACTCCTGACCATGTCCCTCTGCCTCATCGGGCTGGCCTTGTTAGAGGTCAGGTGGTCCGGCGTCGGCCTGGAGGAGTGGTGGAGGAACGAGCAGTTCTGGCTCATCTCCGGCACCAGCGCGCATCTGGCGGCGGTGGTGCAGGGCCTGCTGAAGGTGATCGCCGGGATCGAGATCTCGTTCACGCTGACATCCAAGGCGGCGGGGGAGGACAACGAAGATATATACGCGGAGCTGTACCTGGTGAAGTGGACGTCGCTGATGATTCCGCCGATTGTGATTGGGATGGTGAACATCATAGCCATGGTGGTGGCGTTCTCGAGGACGATATACGAGACGGTGCCGCAGTGGAGCAAGTTCATCGGCGGGGCCTTCTTCAGTTTCTGGGTGCTGGCGCATCTCTACCCCTTCGCCAAGGGCCTCATGGGGAGGAGAGGGAAGACGCCCACCATCGTCTTCGTTTGGTCTGGCCTCATTGCGATCACGCTCTCCTTGCTTTGGGTCGCCATCAACCCTGCTACCAGCGAGCGCCCTTCTGCTGCCGCCGGTGGCGGCGGATTTACTTTCCCGTGAAGATCATACATACATACTTCTACTTTCATATATATGTATATGTACGTAGATTAATTTATTGATTTCCTATTTTTCTTTCCTTTTTTGTTTTCACGGTAGCTAGATGAGGATGATTCATTTCACTCTTACTCCATGCATACAGGTATGGAGTTCTTACCATCTCTGCTTGTTCATCTCTCTCTCTCTTGTTATATAGCAGGAAGTCTTAGAATTTATGAAATTAATCTCAACACTTGTAATTACAACGATCAATATCATGTTATATCTCAATCTTTACGGCTCGTTGCTTGATATTATGAGATAAGTCTTGATATGTTTGATTTGGATATTTTATATTGCTAAAATTATCAATATTATGTTTTATAAATAAATTATAGTAGAAGAGTGAAATTTTAGTAGTTTAATATATTAATTTATATATAATAGAAAAGTGAAATTATACTAGTTTAAACTATTATTAAATTAATAAACGATATAATTACTATTTATATTACATATCTCATATAGAAAATAGTATACTAGAATTCAAAGAATTTATATAATACATATAGGACCTAACATTATAAAGAGTCTAGTATTTTAAAACAAACATGATAGTTGAGGTATTATAGGTATATTAGTATAATCTAACTACCCCTACCACATTATTAAAGAAGCCCTTAATATTTTAATGGAAATGCATGTCCTAATAATTTCATAATTATATTAGGATATGATGTTTTTAATATCTAGCTATTTTTAGCGTACAGAATCTTAGGTGGTATCAGAGTCTAATTAAATCAAAGAAATGACCAAAAGGTTACTACTGCAAACATGCAAACAAGAAAAGGAAAATGCTTCGCTAACAAGTATACTCTCTTGTGTTAAAAGAAGGATCCAAATGCATAAACTATCACAATTTTGTTTGACTTTAATGAGAAAGGGTAGAAAATCTGCATAAATAGGTTGTGGAGTGTTGGCCCAATATCATTAATTCCCAGCCCAAACCCAAGCCCAAAATCCCTAACCCCATTTACCCTAAGTCCAAATCAGCCCCCCCCTCCCCATATATATCCTCACTCCCATGCGCCGCCGCTCCTCTCTCTCCCCTCCTAACCTTCTGTCTTCCCCTCTCCACCGCCCTTCCACCGCCCCGTCTCCTCGTTTCCCCACCCTTCGACTTTAATGCTCGACCCCTATTAATCCCCGCTGCATTGGCTTTCCATTAGAGAGAAGTTTACACACTGTTTGATCGGAAGGCTCTGCTATTCCTTCCCGAAGTGTCGCCGGATTCCTGTTGGTGGTTTCCTGATTGGTGACTGTGTGTGTGAACCTTGCTCCGATTGATTGCGTGTATCGCCGGATTCCTGACCGTTGGATTCCTGTTTGGTGATACACTGTGGATTTTAGTGGCTGTGCAAACCGAGACTTGAGTGCCGATTAGTTCTCCCTGTTTCCCTGAGTTGTGATCATTGAGCTGCCGGAAGAAGCCGAGTCTACCGTGGGAAAATCTGAGCCAAAGTGTCCCCAAGGACACACTTTTCCCACCTGATTCATCTTCCTTGTTTCCTCTATTCTTTTTCTTTCTTTATTCTGTTTACTTGCTGTTGTTCTTGGTATTTTGCAGGTACAAGAAGAAGAAGGAACGGAAGAAGAAGAAGAGAACGAAGGTGAAGAGTCGCGAAGTGGATCTTGGCACTAGAGTGTCGTGTGGAGGCGGCAGGACGGTCGGGAACCAAGTGGTGAACCTCCGGCTAGGCGAAGATACCCAACATAGGTTAATAAAAGGATGAAACCATTCCATCAATCACACAATTGCAAAGCGAGTTTACTTTGTATGCGTCGATTGATAAATGCAAATCACTAAGTAGGTTATATTTGTAATTTTGATTACACTAGGCTCACTAGCTAACAAATTACTTTTTCTACTATACTAGCATTACCCTCCATGCAATGCATGTAGAAAAAACGTTTTTATAAATATTCTATATTTTATATATTTATATAAAATTTATATTGCTTAATTATCATATTTATAAATATATACAAAATTAATTTTAAATGATTACTGAAAACAAATAAAAATAAAGAAGTATTCAAAATAATAAAACTTAATATTATGAAAAGGAAAAAAAATAAAAATAAGTAAAAAATAAAAATAAAGATTAAACAAAAATACAAATTAAAAAATAACTTTATTCAGAAATAGATGAGAGAGGAGAGATTTTTTTAAAAAAAATTTAATCTTTAAATAAATATGATTTTTATATTTTATATTAAATATTTTATAATTAGCCGAATTTACAAATAAGAAGATAAAGAAAAAAAATAAAAAGAAAAAAATATAATTTACAAATAAATCTTCAATTTTATTATAACTATAAAATTATCACCCAATTTTAAAATTAATTTTAAGAGTGCGTTCTATTTGATTGTAAATTTATCATGAGAAAATGAAAGATATGTTTAATTTTCTCATGATAAATTTACAATCAAATAGAACGCACCTTAAATTGAAAATTGATATATTAGAGATGTTATATGGTTGGTTTTAAAAATGTTGCCTAGGGTAATGTAATTTTTTATTAAATTAAATATTCAAAAAACTTTGTTCCATCCCGTGTATCTCTGATTAGTAAATTATAATAATAATAATAATTATTATTATTATTATTATTGATTTAATATTTTGTATGTGATGAGTCGGAATGAATTCAGCGTGTGGTCGTGGGGCAATTGGGCACGTCAAACCCAAGCAAAATTAAAATTTCGAAATCCAAAATATATAAAATGCCCATAAATTTAGATTCACTGTAATGATTCAGATTTTCGGAGAGACTTTACTGAAATTTGGAGAAATCAAAATATCTCTCTCTCTCCCCTTTCTCTGTCGCTAATGCCGGCGTAGATCCCAATCTGCAATTTCCCTTTTCCGGTCGAGATCCCCCCAATTGAGCTGCGAGCTCTGAAACTTGTTTTACTCATTCGTCAGATCGAATCCAGAAGAATGGGGGATTCGTCGCCACCGTATAGATTTCGAGGGAGATCATTCGCTGTTCACGTTTTCTTCTCATTTCTTCTATTCATATCTCTCTCCGTTCCCCTAATTTCTGCTCAGGTACTTTTTTCCCCTTACGATTTCATTTATTCTCGATTGCGCATAATTTGATTCAGATGCTTCGGATATAATTAGGAGAATGGAAGTGACGAGTCGAGTGCTGCAATTAAGGATCTGGGCCGGCGTAGTAAAGTGAGTCCATTTTGTTCCTAAATCATAATGTTAATGCATGATAAGAAATTTTGACTTTTGCAATTGTAAAGTAGCTTGATTGGACAATGTATTCCATTCTATTTTCCTTTTTTGGTACTTGTGATTTTTCTCATGATTGAGTTTAGTGATTGGCATGGTGACCGTCCCAACCTCTGGGCATCTTATTGAAAATTTAATTGTCAAAATTAGCTTGGATGCAGTCACATAGTGCACTTACTGAATCTTTGTGATAACGAATGGAGTTTGACAATCATTTATCTAATTCATTGGATAGATGTTTGTGGACAAAATCAAGACCGGAATCAACGAAAAAAATGATGATGATTCTTTTGGCGTGGATGTGGACTCTGGCCTTGGAATCTTTGATGGTTTCATTGCAAGTTTATCGATGATACTTGTCAGTGAGGTTAGTGGACTCTTTTTTATAGTATTAGCTTTGCTAGATTTGTCTTAAGTAGCACTGTTAAACTTCTCTTCTGCATGGAATTTACTCTGGGATTTGTCATGTTGGGTCTTATTTTGTTGTTGGGTGATTGGTATTACCTACCTGTTTTACCATACTGTGACTTTGAATGAAGCACATGTTACTTTTGAAATATAACTTGTATCCGGAATATAATTGTCCGTTTTTGTGATCACGTATTGCAATATTTTTCTGTCTGATATTCTCTTGTGATGATGGTTATGATGCTAGATTGGAGATGAAACGTTCATCATTGCAGCTCTCATGGCTATGCGGCACCCAAAGTCGATTGTTCTATCAGGTGCACTCAGTGCCTTGTTTGTGATGACGGTAAGTCAGTATTCCTTCACCTGCTGTCTTACATGGATTGAATCATAAAGGTACTTTAGATGGATTCTACTAATTATGTTGATAACATACTTCTGGCAGATACTTTCAACTGGTCTTGGTAGGATTGTTCCAAACCTGATATCGAGGAAACATACCAATAGTGCAGCTACAGGTTTGTTTCTGTTTCTCTCCATAAATGTGACTTGAATGTTTGTTTTATTTGTCTTTTATGGGGAGTAGTTAAAGATGCTCAAATGTGTTAAAGACTCTCCTTGAAACGGGTCATTTACAGGACCTAGCTGAAAGGAATGTTGTTTAGTAGCTATACCTGCATCCTATATAGGAACAACATGCTCATTCAGGAGTGATTTTCTTATGTGCAGGTTGTTTATAAATCTGACATGAAACCCTTCTTGCAGTTCTCTATCTCTTTTTTGGTCTCCGACTACTTTACATTGCGTGGAAATCTGACCCAAAAGCTTCCCAGAAGAAAGAAATTGAGGAAGTATGTTGAAGTTTTCAGTTTTGATTTATTAGTCTTTTTGTTTCTCTGCTTCTCTATATCCTGTCTTACTGTTTCAAGATTTAGAATTTGAACTGGTATTGTAGTATTTTGATACGTATGGTCTCATTTACTTGTTATCCTTTGTGTATAACTATTATGCTGGTGTCTTTAAGTGTTTCCTTGTTTATTTCTTTTCTTTTTCTTGAAATGTGGTGTTAAGTCAATTTACTCTGATATTTATCATAACATGATTCACCTGCAGTTTTGTTAATATTTTTACTTCTCGTGCTTGCACTGCATTTCTTTTGTTTTCTTTACTTAATGCTCCTCAAGAAACATGGTAAATATCTCTTGCATAATACACTATGCACTGACTCTAAGACTGATTACTTCAGGCAGAAGAGAAACTTGAATCTGGACAAGGGAAATCAACTTGGCGACGCTTCTTTTCTAGATTTTGTACACCAATCTATCTAGAGGTATAGCTTAATCTTCTGTGATGTCAATGAACATCTTGATATCTTCCGCCAACAATCTTATTTTACAAGAGCCCAAACCTATTGCTACCTTGAACTGTTCTAGTTTTAATTTAGACTATCTGGAGATTCAAGTCTAGATACTAATGCCTTTTTTTTTCCCCTCCTATGATTTTCGTTTGCAGTCATTTATACTGACATTTTTGGCGGAGTGGGGCGATCGCAGCCAGATAGCAACAATTGCTGTAAGTTTCTCTCTTTTTTCTTTTCCTGTAATTTATTGCCAATGTTATTGCTCTATATTTTTCAAATTAAACAATGTCCTTTTTTGTAAGTTAAGACAGATATACTTTCAGTTGTTGTATAAAGATCAAACCAGTGAATAAAGATTTTTAACATTTACATAGAGACTCACTCAAGAAACTAGCATAGCAGCATACCAATAGCAAAGCTCGTAAGAGATGTTTGTTACTGGGAATGAACTTGTTAGCATAAGACTAACTTTGCGAATCTGCTGAATCATATAAAGGTAGATCTGAGTAAGAATAGACAACAATTATCTAGTGAATCATTCATCATTCTTCGTTCGAGTCTTTGTGAACAGCTGTTTATTAACTTGAAAGGTTATCTTCTTCGCGTTGTACAGCTAGCCACACATAAGAATGCGGTGGGAGTTGCTGCAGGAGCTACCATAGGGCACACCATTTGCACGTCTGTGGCAGTGATCGGCGGAAGTATGCTGGCATCTAAGATTTCACAGCGCACCGTTGCTACAGTTGGGGGGTTGCTTTTCCTGGGCTTTTCCTTGTCCTCATATTTCTACCCTCCTCTATGATGCTCAAAGTTTTGTAGATTAACTTGATTGATATGCTCGCCTGCCTAGTGATCATCATTATTCCAGGAAATGTTAACAAGGAATGACATTGTTGGGCTTATATTTTTCATTTTATTTTTTGTATAGATTGGAAGTAGTATGTTTTTCCAATCTTTGACACCAATTTCAAATTCATTATTAATACAATAGATTACAAGTTACCCACGAAATGATATAATCGTACAAACACGACTATGCTCGCTTTTGTTTCCAAGAAATTAGCTATTGGATTTGCAGATTGTAATGCTCATCGTTTAGTTTTAGCTTCATCTCTTGGTTAGACACAAGTCTTCAATCCTCAAATTCTTGCTACTAGTTAGAGTAAAATGTTATTGACTTAAATTTCCGTCGTTTTGTTTGGGGTTATTGGCACATACATTTATTGTAGTAATTTTAACACGAATTTGATTTTCATCCAAATTGAACTGATACGGCACGTCGGCAATGCTGATTGTGGATAAATCGGATGTTTACAAAAAACGATATCATCGATATATCATCTCAATGTCGTCGTTTCCTTAAAAACAAAAAATCTCTGTTCAAATTGAACTAATATCAAGCTGAGATGTCGACATTGAGGTCAATTTCGCTCTATTTGATGCTAAAATCAATTGAAAGATGAAAATTTTGAAGTTATGTTTGGATTTAATTCATATTGTTAATTGTTAATTTTGAAGTTAATTTCAGAATTAATTCATTCAAGTTTTAGAGTCAAATTATCCTAGTCAGCTATAATTTGGTCAGAAATATAATTTATATTAAAATTATTCTGATCAATAAATTATAAATCGATATGTTTTCAAAATTGATGCAACATGCTTCAATAACCATTTTCGTTGCTATAATGGTGGTGCGGTGGTGAGCAAAGAAACAGCTTTAAATGCAAATTCCATGGCGCCCGCCAAATCTCTCTTTAAAAGGGAGATCTACACCACCTTATATTTGAAAATCACACACTACTTTTCATTTCCTCCCTCTTTAAAAGGGAGATCTCGGTGTAATTATACTGATACAGAAATGGTTAGGGGAGAATCGAATCATTTTTCGAGGCGAAAGCTCCGTCTTCTATCTCTTTCTAGGGCCTCTCGCGCTGGATGGATTTATGTGCTTTGGCGTTGTTCCACTGGTAGAAGTAGATTTCGGTAGTCGGCCAGTGGAGCTGGGGGCGGACCGGCTGGTGAAATCAAGTTTCGATTGACACTGAAAAGTAAATATTTATGTTGTGTTATGTTCTTCTCTATCGATGTTCTTTGAGTTGGAGTTATAAAACGTTATTTAAAAATACTAGTAAGTGACCCGTCGACGGAGTCTATTAAAATATAAATTTATAAAATTATTAATGTATTTTTTGTTTCATGATTTTTTTTCACTAAAATAAAGAATTTAATGAAATTGTTTTAAAATAAAAAATTATAATATTTATTTGAAATTGACCGACCTAATTTAAACATCTTATGAAATTTATATGTAAGCAGAGTTTCGATTCAAAAAATTTTAAAAGAGAAATTGAAACAATTATTTGAAACGTAACTATATTATATGTCTGTAGTTGGAACCAGTAATTTAAAAAAAATAAGAAAAGAATAAATTAGATAATAGCACTAATGACTTAAACTTTAAAAATTTTAATAAATTATTAAATTTACAATTACCTCATAATCTATCGAAAAATTCATCATACACCACGTTAGTTGTTGCATCTTGCGTATGACCTCTTTTTTAGTGACTTTCTGAGATTGTCGTGTAGAGTTGCCCATAACTAAAAATAGGTTTCGACATGTATAATCCTACATTTGAAAGACATTATCCATGACTTTTATTTATTGTCGACATAGCAAAACAAGCACTTATATAGAAAACTTCTTGCGCACATTTTTTTTCCAGAAATGAGTTTGCCTTCACTTATGTGTTCCCCAAGTTAAGTTACTATCAGCTTGGTGTCATTGCAAAGCTCATTAGATTGATCATATTTTTGAGAAGCGTGATTATGCATTTCTCTTTCAATTTAATCTCATGACTCGACAATCCTAAACACTTGATCGTGTCGAGATATTCAACTGAGAATACCTGTTCATCGAGGTCAATTTATCCATATTCTTTGCAAATGCTTTCTGAACTTAACTAAACTCTTTCTTTGGTAGACATTAAAGACATGACATAATCATTTATCGTATCAGCCATCTCATTAGGGGCTAATATAGCTATATTCTTAAACATTTCTGTATCAAATGCATTATTAATTACGTTATGTATATAAATATTTTTTCTTGATTTGTGAAATATTAATATAATGAATTTTAGATATTTCATATTTTTTTAGATATATACTGATTTTTAGATATTTAATGGTTTTTGTATATGAAAACTGATTAAAATTTAGAAAAAAAAGAATGAATGAGAATTGAGGAAAATTAGAATGGAGTGTTATACGACGTCACATAGGATAGAATTTATTTTGTTGGAATATTAATATAATGATTTTTAGATATGAAAATTGATAAAAAAAAAAAATTAGAAAAAAGTAAGAATAAATGAGAATTGAGGAAAATTAGAATGGTGTGGTTGAAGGAATAAATGTTAACAATTGAATTTAATAGTTATATATATATATATATATATATATATATAGGGAAGGGCTAAAATAAGAGCATTTATTAAGATATAAAATAAGAATCATTTTCAGCCCTTAGATCATCAAGATCTACGGTTGATTCATAATCCTGTTGGATAGATTTATGGTCCTGAGTTCGAATCCCAAAGGTAGCAAAAATTTATTTTACACAATTCATACCTTTATATAGCGAATTCATACGTGTTCTACATAAAATTCATACATTAAAAATTGCTCTTATTTCTTATTTTAAGATGTGCTCTCACGGTAGCCCACCCCTATATATATATATATATATATATATATATATATATATATATATATAGGAATTGGATCAAAAAAGAATGCTAAATGTAGGGAGAATAAGGAATCAAATCCAGCCCTTCATAAATTTTAATCCTACGGCTGATTATAAATCCTACGACTGATTATATATTGCACCTATAAATCACTAAAAGGTTAGTTTTGTCATAATCTAATTAACCCTACCGTAAATATCTAGCAATAATATGGCAACTCGTTTCTTTCCTTAAACTTAGCAAAACCTAATATTTTCTGGTACAGCTGTACCGTAAATGTCTGTCATCGTCGCCTCCATCATCTGAAGTCTCCATCATTCCGGCGAACTATAAAATCTGTTATAAAGTCGGCAGGACAAACTGCATCGTCCGTTCATCCGACGTAGGGTAGAGATTAATGGTCCAATTCCCTTCATCCGACGTAGGGTAGAGATTAATCGTCCGTTCATCCGACGTAGGACAAACTGCATCGTCCGTTCATCCGACGTAGCATTCTTTTTTGATCCAATTCCGTCCGTTCATCCGACGTACCTGCGAATGGAGTTTGGGTCGTGTAGTACAGGTTTGAGTCCGCCATTTTTACTTTCGTTTGAACATTTCGAATGGAGATATCATGTTTTATGGCATTATAATTTACATTTTATGTTGGAGAACATTTATATATATGAGATTTCCAGTTATACTATTAGACATGCACGGTCAGATTTCGAGTTTTATTAAAGTGTATGATTTTTCAGTTTGTGTTTAGTTTTGTCAACGTTTATTTATATTGTTTTAGGTGAATCAACGACAATTGATGTAGAAGGTTGTGCTGATCTTTTCATCCCTGACTGTGATGCTAAGGAAAAACCATTTGAGGGGCAGGTGTTCTGTAATCTTGAACAAGCTGAGAAGTTCTATGAGGATTACGCAAAAGTTTGTGGTTTTATTCCCCGTAAAGCAACCAAAAACAGAGATGACGATGGCTCCATAAGTACTCGATTTATGCTTTGTAACAGAGAAGGTGTTCCCAACCATGCAAATTCGTTAATTTTTGTCGAGGGTAACAGAGATGATAGGAAACGTAAGAGAACATCATTCAAGGTTGGTTGCAAGGCTCGTATCATATTTAAGGCCATGTCTTATGGTCGTTTTAGGGTTGGAACCTTTAGTGAGGGTCATAACCATAAGATGGTTTCTGAAACCAGTCGTCATTTTATGTCGAGCAATAGGCAAGTTGATGAAGTGCATCAGTTTCTTATTCATGCGGGTATTAGAGCCAACATTGGACCAACTAAAACATTTCGCATTTTTAAAGAGATTGTTGGTGGTTATGATAAGGTTGGTTGCACTAGTATTGATTTCAAGAACTATGGTCGAGACTTGAAGGTGTATGTCGCTGGTTCGGATGCCCATATGTTGCTTGAAACATTAAAGGATAGGAAGGAGCTTTGTGATGGTTTTCAATATTTTTACGACGTTGACGAGGAAAATCAGCTGCGCCGCCTTATCTGGACAGATAAACAAGCTGTGATTAACTTTAAAAATTTTGGACAGGCTGTGTCTTTTGATGCAACATACAACACCAACAGGTTTACGTTTTTTATATTATTATTCAGATATGTTTTTATGGTATTCAGTTCGTGTATATGCTTATTCGTTATGTCATAACATTTTTCAAAGTTTTCTGATGGAATTATTAGTTATTTTAAAGTCAATTAGCTATATCAGTTGTTCATTTTTTCGGAACATCAATTAGTTATTTTTATTTGTTCTCATTCAGTTCGGTTTGCATATTTGTTCATATATAAATCTACTTTATTCGGTATACTATTGTAGTCTGTTTGGGAAGTCTGATGTTGGATTTTATGATTCTTGTAGGTACAAAATGATTTTTACACCGTTTACTGGTAGGGACAACCACGGTAAATGTGTGTCGTTTGGTGCAGCAATCATATCACATGAAGACATGGATTCATATGCGTGGGTTTTGAGCAAGTTTACTGAGTGTGTTGGGAATGCTCCTCGTGTGTTTATGACTGATCAAGATCCTGGATTGAAGAAGGCCGTTGCTCTTGTCTGGCCCGAAACACATCATAGGTTTTGCATGTGGCACATCACTATGAAGGTCGTAGAGAAATTGCCATTTAATTTGAGGGATGATTCTGATTTCAAGTCGAAGTTGAATAAGATTATATGGTCGGATACGATTGACACTCATGAGTTTGAGGATGAATGGAATAATTTGATAGCTGAATATGAGTTGGGTGATAACAGGTGGTTCTCCTCAATGTATGAGGATCGTGCTTTATGGATTCCTGCATATTTTCGTGACATCGGTATGAGCGGGCTGTTTCGCACCACTTCCTTATCTGAGAGTGAGAATAGTTATTTCAAACACTTCCTTAGTAAGTTTTCTGATCTTGTTGTGCTGTTTATGAATTATAACAGCGCCTTAGATTCCCAACGAGATACATGTCAGAGGCTAAATTATGAGGATGAGACTGCTGTTCTCCCCATGCTTACAACGATGGCAATTGAGAAACATGCCTCTAGATTATATACCATCTCAATTTTCAAGGAGGTACAAGAGGAGATTGTATCTGCGTTTTCAGCATGCATGATGGCAAAGATGGAGGGTAACACATTCGTAGTCGATGACAATGTTGACGGTGTATTCACAGTTGTGCATGATCCAGCTGTTGATTATTTGACTTGCCAGTGCAAGCTGTTCACCAGGAAGGGCTTGTTATGCAGACACATGTACTACGTGTTGCGGTGGATGAAAGTTGACAATATTCCTGAAAGATACATTGCCAATCGATGGTGCAAATCTTTTTTGTTATCTACACCACAATTGATGAATGGTAAGCCAGATTCTGCATCAACCCAATTAATTGGCAAGCAGGATCTATTCCATGTTTTTTGCAAATGTATTGGTCATGTTTATGGTGATCAAGAATTGATGAAACAGCTGTTAGATGCATTCACTGAAGTTGAGAACAAATTTGGAAAGCTTGGAAACAAAAATCGAACTGCCAATTCGAAAGAGCATATATTCCAGGAGTTTTATGGGTCTGTACGACCTGAGGTGCCTTCTGTGCTCCCTCCTGCTGTTGCTAAAACTAAAGGTAGTGGAGCGGGTGGTCGTAGGAAATCCGGCAAGGAGAAGGCAATGAGTATAGCTCAGAAGCCTATGCGGAACTGCAAAAGATGCAAATCCATGGGACACCACGACTCTCGGAATTGTCCTACCAAGGCGCTGCTGAACCCATGAAGTTTTAAGTTAATATTTTTTTCCATGTTAGTTGTTTTTACGTCATTCACCATATACGATTTGTTTTGTTGGATTATTGTTCTCATTTAAGTTTTGAAAGTTTGTTGGTGACACTTAATTTTGTTAGCACTCTACTTGACTTGTTGAATTATTGCTCATTTTGAGTAATTTTATCTCGTATGCCATTTTATCTTCTCATTTAAATCTCATGGTTTGTTGGTCTGTTTATTAGTATATTCAGTAAGTTAAGATGTTTGTTCAAATGTAAATTTGCTTTGTTCTATAATTACTTTAACTCGTTCAGTAGCAATTTGTATGTTTGTATCACATAAACGAATTAAGTAGTTTCTTCAACTGTTGGATCAAGTATGTTATTTATGTTAATTAGCTTGTTCAATTTCGCACGAGTGTTGTTTGAATCATTAGTTTAGCTTATTCACTAGTTGGATGTGTTAATTATAGCTCATTTTTTCCATGTTTGAAACATTCAATACAAATTCACATGAGCTTTGTTTGAAACATTAGGTTAGCTTATTCAGTAGTATCAAATGTTTATGTTGATGTTGATGCATTAAGCCACTATTGTGTTAATACATGAACAACAAAAATATATATACAGAACTTAATACTTCAAACATTCCAAATTTTGTACTTATTTGACAATTCCAAACAAGGACAACGTAATATTTGAACACCAGTTTATATTTATTCAAATCAAATTTGAGTCTGCAATATACTGTATTATCCAAAAAAAAAAACAACTGGAAATTATAAATTAAAAAGTGGAATAGTTTTTAGCTGATGAAGTTTCACCCAAGCAGAACTGAATTCACATTGAATCCTGGATTCTTGCACATCTCTCCAAATGCATACGATGCTTTGTCTCCAATATCTTTCTTCTCGTTGTTGCCCTTCCACGCAAGTATCGATGCACAATACCTTACGCGCAACCTTGCCAACTGCTGCGGGCGTTTATTTGATAAGTTGCATGTCCACCCCTTCGTACTATCCCCCATGAAGGTCTCTAAATGCCTCATTAGGTATACTCCTGTGTCGATTACATTCTTACTATCAGCCCACGACATCTTGACGACATGCTCAACCGAGTTAGCCACTGCAATTGACTTTCGCTCCTCGTTGTGGTAGTATAGGTAGTCGGCCAATAGTTTACAGCTTGCTTCATAATATCGAACATTCAGTACAAATTCACATGAGCTTTGTTTGAAACATTAGGTTAGCTTATTCAGTAGTATCAAATGTTTATGTTGATGTTGATGCATTAAGCCACTATTGTGTTAATACATGAACAACAAAAATATATATACAGAACTTAATACTTCAAACATTCCAAATTTTGTACTTATTTGACAATTCCAAACAAGGACAACATAATATTTGAACACCAGTTTATATTTATTCAAATCAAATTTGAGTCTGCAATATACTGTATTATCCAAAAAAAAAAAACAACTGGAAATTATAAATTAAAAAGTGGAATAGTTTTTAGCTGATGAAGTTTCACCCAAGCAGAACTGAATTCACATTGAATCCTGGATTCTTGCACATCTCTCCAAATGCATACGATGCTTTGTCTCCAATATCTTTCTTCTCGTTGTTGCCCTTCCACGCAAGTATCGATGCACAATACCTTACGCGCAACCTTGCCAACTGCTGCGGGCGTTTATTTGATAAGTTGCATGTCCACCCCTTCGTACTATCCCCCATGAAGGTCTCTAAATGCCTCATTAGGTATACTCCTGTGTCGATTACATTCTTACTATCAGCCCACGACATCTTGATGACATGCTCAACCGAGTTAGCCACTGCAATTGACTTTCGCTCCTCGTTGTGGTAGTATAGGTAGTCGGCCAATAGTTTACAGCTTGCTTCATAATATCGAACATTCAGTACAAATTCACATGAGCTTTGTTTGAAACATTTGGTTAGCTTATTCAGTAGTATCAAATGTTTATGTTGATGTTGATGCATTAAGCCACTATTGTGTTAATACATGAACAACAAAAATATATATACAGAACTTAATACTTCAAACATTCCAAATTTTGTACTTATTTGACAATTCCAAACAAGGACAACATAATATTTGAACACCAGTTTATATTTATTCAAATCAAATTTGAGTATGCAATATACTGTATTATCCAAAAAAAACAACTGGAAATTATAAATTAAAAAGTGGAATAGTTTTTAGCTGATGAAGTTTCACCCAAGCAGAACTGAATTCACATTGAATCCTGGATTCTTGCACATCTCTCCAAATGCATACGATGCTTTGTCTCCAATATCTTTCTTCTCGTTGTTGCCCTCCCACGCAAGTATCGATGCACAATACCTTACGCGCAACCTTGCCAACTGCTGCGGGCGTTTATTTGATAAGTTGCATGTCCACCCCTTCGTACTATCCCCCATGAAGGTCTCTAAATGCCTCATTAGGTATACTCCTGTGTCGATTACATTCTTACTATCAGCCCACGACATCTTGATGACATGCTCAACCGAGTTAGCCACTGCAATTGACTTTCGCTCCTCGTTGTGGTAGTATAGGTAGTCGGCCAATAGTTTACAGCTTGCTTCATAATATCGAACATTCAGTACAAATTCACATGAGCTTTGTTTGAAACATTTGGTTAGCTTATTCAGTAGTATCAAATGTTTATGTTGATGTTGATGCATTAAGCCACTATTGTGTTAATACATGAACAACAAAAATATATATACAGAACTTAATACTTCAAACATTCCAAATTTTGTACTTATTTGACAATTCCAAACAAGGACAACATAATATTTGAACACCAGTTTATATTTATTCAAATCAAATTTGAGTCTGCAATATACTGTATTATCCAAAAAAAACAACTGGAAATTATAAATTAAAAAGTGGAATAGTTTTTAGCTGATGAAGTTTCACCCAAGCAGAACTGAATTCACATTGAATCCTGGATTCTTGCACATCTCTCCAAATGCATACGATGCTTTGTCTCCAATATCTTTCTTCTCGTTGTTGCCCTCCCACGCAAGTATCGATGCACAATACCTTACGCGCAACCTTGCCAATTGCTGCGGGCGTTTATTTGATAAGTTGCATGTCCACCCCTTCGTACTATCCCCCATGAAGGTCTCTAAATGCCTCATTAGGTATACTCCTGTGTCGATTACATTCTTACTATCAGCCCACGACATCTTGACGACATGCTCAACCGAGTTAGCCACTGCAATTGACTTTCGCTCCTCGTTGTGGTAGTATAGGTAGTCGGCCAATAGTTTACGCTACAAGAAGGATGTTCATTAAAGTTAACATTTATACCCAAAGAATAACCATGGAGATAAAGCCACTCACCAGGTCGCGGCATACACCCCTATATTTTGTTTCAGTTGCATCTGCAGTTACGTCAATAGTGTTGTCTAGTATATACAGGCGCTGACGACGTGTATCGAAACACAAAGCATAGTACTTATCCTCTTCGTACACAGGGAAGAAAAACTATAGAGGAAAATTATTTTAACTACGAATAATGATACATTGAAAATATATATTTTCACAAGTATTAAAGTTACCATGTCTATGACAGAAAGCAGATCTCCATGATGTGCATGTATCTCAGCAGTTAGTGTCCGAAATAATGAAGACTTCTGGTCGGTGTAGGACCAATCAGTTGGCTTCAAACAATCAACCTAGTACAACATAATACCTATTTAAGCTAATAATCTAAACATAAATAAAATTAAATATTCTTAGTGCCGAATAAGCTGCATAATCAAACAGAACAAACTAATAGTTATATTGTTTTTTCCTGAATAGCATGCCTTATTAATCTGAATGGTTTATTAATGTTTTGCACCAATATGGTATAGTTTACCGAACAAAGTAAATTATGAAATGAATATAGATATACATTTATTGAATTTATCTTTACATAAATTACATAAATATTCACAATCAAATAAACTATATTTTCCGAATAAGCTGTATACTCAAGCTGAATTTAACCTTTTCACAGACAACAGTTTGGAATTTGTGAATTTTAAAATGTATATTAATTTTCTGAATAGTATTCGTCATTTATCCGAATATATTCAATTATGATCTGAATATAGTTATAAACTTATTGCATTTACTTTGCTAACACACAATCGAATAAGACACTCACATATATGCTTGTTGTTGCAAAGAATCGTGTAGGTGATGTTTGAGAGCGATATTGCTCTTGGCCATTCAAAATTAATGCCCATGCATCGATGACACACGTTCCGACTACTTTGCCTCTTTTCAGGGTCATCATATCATAACGGCTTAAGTCAACATCGATGGACGAAAACATTAGCTCACGCCTACAAATATTTCATTTGAGTTCAGTACTATTAAAATATAGAGGTACATAAAGTATTAATAAAAAAAGTACCGTACATATTTTCGTCAGGTGCATAAAATGTGTAGACAGCAAGCTCCTTCTCCTTTATGGTCAGTTGCTTTGACGTTGAGATTTCCCTTTGTAGGAAGGGTGATCTGAATTTGGCCGTTTTTCTTAACAAACTCTTCATTGGTGTCTTACCAATGTTCCTAGCTTGCATTGAAATCTTCTCACACAAACAAATTAATTAAAGCACATGAAAAAAAATATAACTGAATAACTAAAGCACATTCTCACACATACGTTTATAATAGCAAAATAGCCCAAAATAGCCCTTAATAGCAAAATAGAAATATATATTAACAGAGTTCACATACGTTTTCGTCAATTCTTCCCAGAGGCAAACGTGCTGCCTTGCCATCTACTACCTCAGTTTCATCAACCTGTTTATCGCAAAATATTAATTATTTTACAACCATATTGAACTACTTCTTGCTACTTTTCCTAACATATGTTTTTTTAAGCACCTCCAGCTTTTCTTCAAGGCCTTTTGAAGTTTTTCCACGGGCTGCACCTCCCACCTACAGATTTTACCACAACTCCAAATAAGAAAATTTTTAATAAACTTCAAAATTATGGTGTATTTGAATCTAATAGTTTATTACTGGATCCATACCCTTGTTGACCTACGAGGTGGACTCTTGGCAACATCCTTTGCCTTTCCAACTTTCGCCTTAACAGCAACCTACAATTTCCACATAAATATAATTTATATTTCTATGGTTTTTAGAAGCTATGAGTTTTACGTAATACACTAAAACATACCACTTCTTTGATATTGCAGCCACCCTTACTCTGACCTTCATCCACACCCCCCTTATCCACAGATCCTGGTTCAGTAGCATCTTTGGATGGTTGCCCTATACCGTCACCAGAGTTTCCCTTGTATATAAAACACTCCACATGTTATTATAGTATAAACCATATTTGTATATATTCAGAAAATAACATAGAGACTCATATCACCTTCATTTAGCAATACAAGTTAATGAATAAACAATGATTCTAAACTAAATATACTACAATATTACACGAATAATACATTAAAACAACCGAATATATACTCTACGTAACTGCATTATAATAATACAACAGTATACAGAGTATGTGAATAAACTTCAAAAGTAACTGCATAAACATAAAGTATATGCAAATATAATATTTATACCAATATAAAAAACACACTTTACCATTCACAAGACACTAAATATACATTCAAAACTATAGAGACTGATAATATTTTTTTTTTATATTTATATGGTTTTTAGAAGCTATGAGTTTTACGCAATACACTAAAACATACCACCTCTTTGATATTGCAGCCACCCTTACTCTGACCTTCATCTACACCCCCCTTATTCACAGATCCTGGTTCAGTAGCATTTTTGGCTGGTTGCTCTATACCGTCACCAGAGTTTCCCTTGTATATAAAACACTCCACATGTTATTATAGTATAAACCATATTTGTATATATTCAGAAAATAATATAGAGACTCATACCAGTTCACCATTCCCTATTTCAGGTGCTACATTGTCCTCGACAATGGCAGTTTCTTTTGGTGGTTCCTGTTGGACTCTACCTTCAATCTGAGTTAAAAACACACAAGCAATAGGTATCGATATTATGAAGCAATAGCACATATATTAAACAAATCTAGATTCAAATACTAATAATACCACTACATAGCTGTTGGCAAAGGCTTCCTCAACCACACTAGCACCCTCAGAGTTGGCTACAGGTTCGACGAATTCTTTCTCGATTGGAACCTTAATTGATTATAATGTACATGCGTTAACTCCAGAATAACAGGAAATCAAACAAATCAGAAATAATCTTTCAACTATATAAATTTTCCGAATAGAAATATAAATTTGCCGAATTGAATATCATTAATTTACTAACCCAATAAAGCTGACATTCAATTGAATAACCACACAAATTTGCTCAGCAGCAATACATACATTTCAAAGCAAGTAAATTACTTAATACAGGAAAATGACCAAACTAAACTTTTAATTATCTGAATATCATTATGTTACTAACCTAATAAATTTAACATTCAATTGAATAATCATACCGAATAGCAATACATAGATTTCAAAGCAAGTAAAATTATGAATAAAGGACAACATACCAAACTAAGCTTTTAATTATCTAAATATCATTATTTTACTAACCTCATAAAGCTAACCATACGAATAATTTATTAAACTTAATCCTATTACAAATAATTTATTAAACTTAAACCAATTACCTCGTCACGAGTTCCCAGATGAAGGTCGAAAGTAGGTATTTCTTCTGTCGACACTCTTTCACTCACCTTCTCATTTTGTACCTTATCAAATGCTGCATCAACCGACGCATGCAGCTCAGGAGAATAAGAAAAAGGATCATCATCAATGGCCATACCCTGAGGGTGACGCCATGGTCGTGGGCCATCCATATTCACCTTCAATCCTGTAAGCGAACATGCTGCATCCACGCATTGTCTAAAGTACGCTGACTCCCTGTCCACGAGGGATGCACTGTATATCAAATCCTCTAAATCCTCCAGGTGTTCACGTATGAACACTGCCTTTTTCATCACCCTTGATCCAAGGCGTTCATCATTTTCTTCGGCATTGTCATCTTTCTGTACATTCTCCCCTGCAGTTGAATATTCAGCTGGAAGATCAATTGGATCAATCCATGAACCACTTCCAAACTTTTTGATATTTTCTTCAGTGGCTTGACGCTTTCTCAAGTCTGCGCTACTCCAATTCAGTAAAATAGGGAACTCCCTTTTCACTTTTCTTCGATGCATCTGTCATCTATCAACGTAGAATAGCTGTAAAAATAACAATGGTTAAGAGATTAATTTACACAAATATTTAATCATAAATATATGTGAATGTAAAAATTTCAAGGAGTACCACAAGGAATAGAGTTGGCCCAGCAAACACCTTATCTTCATCACCCACCCATGATATTTTATTATCAATAAGGGCTTGTAGAACATACTCCACCCAATTCCATCTCTTCAGAGTCCCTACATTCTCCAAACATCTTAGGATGTACGGATGAACCGTGCCACTTGTACAACTGTGTATCAGCGTATGTGCCATTGCTATCATAAAATGGCGCTTGAACCATGTCCCACCTGTCGTACAATCCAGCATTTCTCTCAAAACCAAGCCAATCTTAATCTTCTCACGCGACGCAAATCCAAAAAATGCAGCCCACTGTTCACACAAAGCATTATTTGATGCTCGACTGAAAATCGGTATTGTCTCAGTCCCCTTTGGAAATCCATACACCCTATAAACATCGTCCTCCGTGATCTTAACTCTGCTACCTCCATCAAGCTCCAGTTCACACCTCCTCTCATCAAATTTTTCCAGAATCCAATAGGCTAGTCTACATGGCAACTTCTTAACCTGCAAACTTAATATACTGCCAAACCCAATTTCATGAACTGCTTTCTTCTGGTCATCATTCAACCGTTGCAGTGCATCATAAAATGACGATGGTGTTGTTCGGGTATTTAGCGAGGGGAACTTCACAGGCTCCTCTTCTTGATTAATCTTTAGCGCACCTCGACGCTTACACGTTGCGTCCTTTTGTTGGTTGAATCTCGTCCTTCTTTTTAGCTTAACCCCCTCTGCTTGTTCCTTTGTGGTTATTAACTTATTATCCTTTTTGCTGGGCAAGAATTAAAAACATGAATGAAAAAACATAGCAGAACATTCAAGTTCACCTTAAAATAAAATATTTACCTTTTTTGAAAGCCCCCTTTTTCGCCTTAAGATTGGCATCAACCGTGGCTGAGCTCCCACCTTCATTTCGCAATACAAGTTAATGAATAATCATCATTATAAACTAAATATACTATAGTATTACACGAATAATACATTAAAACAACCGAATATATACTCTAAGTAACTGCATTATAATAATACAACAATATCCAGAGCATGTGAATAAACTTCAAAATTAACTGCATAAACATAAAGTATATGCAAATATAATATTTATACCAATATAAAAAACACACTTTACCAGTCACAAGACACTAAATATACATTCACAATTTTTAAATGAATACTCTACAAATGAAATCGAATATACTTAAAGTTTAATCGAATAGTATCAACATTCTAATTGAATATACTATCTATTTATGAACATACCTGCTTCATATACTTTCCTCCTCTTACTTGAAGAAACTGGTGGTGATGATGGCTCGCTATCATCTGCAATTTAAACACAAGAATTGTAAGGAGGTGAAAAAAAAAACATAAATGATTCAGAAGGTATCGTTTTTATTAATCTTACCTGAACGTACTACCTTCTTCCCCTTCCCAGTCATTGTCCCTAAAAACACGAATTTGTAAATGTCAACTATAATTTATTAGATGAAACTCTATACCCCACAAACCAAAGAAATATAATATGAAATCTTACCTGAACGTACTACCTTCTTCCCGTTCCCAGTCATTGTCCCTAAAAACACAAATCTGTAAAGGTCAAATATACTTTATTAGATGAAACTCTATACCCCACAAACCAAAGAAATATAATATGAAATTCCTTGGGGGGACCATCTGCACATATAAGAATCCTGAAAAGTCAATTTTCATTCTATGTCTATTATGTGAAACGATTAATCATTGATATAAAATATTTCTCAGCTATAAGAAAACCGAATACCGTTCCTTTTTTTATGATCTTTCTACGCAATATATACGCTATTCAAATCCATTTCATAATCTTTCCGAAGTTAGTTTAGGTGTTTATAACACCAGAAAAACAAAACCCTACAAAGTTACCCTGAAATTTTTGCCGGGCAAATTCAAAGACACGTTGTTCTAATCGTATATGAATCGCCTATCTTTATTCAGGAAAGGATTCTGGGGTAGGGTTTCCGATTGGAGTGAAGCTAGTTTTCTTTTTGCAAAAGAATGGCAGAGTGGATCGGCGTATCAGTTTCGCCGGCCAAACCATATAAAATAAACTATAAAACTTACGTTGTATTGTCGCCGGAAAAATGGCCAAATTCGACGCTGCAATTAGAGTTGAATCGCCGCCTGGTGTAGGGTTTTCTGAAGCGCCGAGTGGTTGTGCGGAAGACGTGGGTTGAGGGGGAGTAATTTCAATTTTTACTAGCGTTAATTGAGGAATGACAGTTCACCAAATGTAGAAATTGACTACTCTACCCCTACACGATTTTTTTATTGCTGTTTCGGTTATTCAGAAGAAAAAAAAAGGGATATTAATAATTAATTACATTCAATCTTGACCATTAATCTGTTGAGATTAAATGGTTAAGATTAATTCCTTATTCTCTATACTAAGGGAATTCCTTGTTGATCTCTACCCTATATATATATATATATATATATATGGTAGTTCAAATAAAAACCATTTTATTGTAAGAACTTAGTACTAATTATTTTTCCATCTTAACGGCGATATGATTAAATCCTATTTCAAAGGTAGTTTTTTCGTTGATTTAATAATTAAGGATACTTATCTAATTTCGCACTTTGAGATCAACCTTGTTGTGATTTTTAAGGGATCTATAGTCTTTTTCTATAGTAGTTTTTTATTCCTAATATACAGTAGGTATTAGAGGCAAATTAAAATATAATAAATTTTAAATCATGTCTATTAAAGTATTATTGATTAAGGGTATGTGATTAGTTCTACATTCTTATCTTAAGGGTGGTTTTTATTTTAACCCAATTAAAGTATTATATACGTTGGAACCTGAATTGGTCTGCCATGAGGCCGAAGATAATTTTTTAGGGAATATAAATAGAATTAATAACATCAAAGTCATATATATTAAAGTAATCAAGTGGAGTACATTTTTAAATTGAAATTGGAGAGTTGGATATCATAAAGCATAATATTACAATAATCATTACAACTTCAAAATTACAAATATATGTATTTTTTATTTTTTGTGTATGGATATAAATAAAATTTTATTGATAAGTGGAATACTAATATAAAGATTTTTAGATATTTAATAGTTTTTAGATATATAATTATTTTTAGATATTTATTGGTTTTTGAATATGGAATTTGATTTAAAAAATAAAAATAAAAATGAATGAGAATTGAGGAAAATTAGATTGGACTGATTGTACGACGCCACGTAGGATAGAATTTATTTTGTTGGAATATTTATATAATGATTTTTTAGATATTTAGTTTTTAAATATATCATGATTTTTAGATTTTTAATGATTTTTAGATATACAAATTGATTAAAATTTAGAAAAAAAATAAGAATGAATGAGAATTGAGGAAAATTAAAATGGAGTGATTATAAAATGCCACATTGGATAAGATTTATTTTGCTTTAATATATATGTATATATATATATATATATATATATATAGAGAGAGAGAGAGAGAGAGGGAGTGAGAGAGAGAGATTTGAGTTTGGGTTATGATGAGGAGTAATATATGCGGAATAGAGGAATGACTTTACCAGGGGAATCACGGGGAGCAGCGAGATGGTTCTCGCCAGAGGAATCACACTCGCCAGAGGAATTACGCTCGCCAGAGGAATCACACTCGCCAGAGGAATCGCGCTCGCCAGAGGAATCATGCTCACCAGAGGAATCACCAGAAACGCGGGGAAATTTCCTGCGTGAAGGCGATTTTACTATTATGCCCCCGATCACGCAAGGCACATGCTCCGATGTTGAAATTACTATATTACTCTTCACATGTAATCTATAAATAACGGCATGCATGCTCATTTGTACTTACGCTATCTTTTACTCTCAATACAACCGTAGCTTTTCTCTCATGTTCTAGCTTTCAGATTACTCTCTTTGTCTTCTCCGATCAATCAGAACTAGGTATAATTTACGATTTCTTCACAACTCACCGATTAGATAGATACCCACCCTCTTATGTTTCACCAACTGGCGCCGTCTGTGGGAAAAATGGGCTAAGATGTGAGAATTCCACCCCCTGCGTATGCAGATATGGAATCGCCGCCGGATTTGCATGCGCAGGTCCCGATTACGCCGTTGTTCGGAGTGCCCAAGTCATTTTAGCTCGATATTTCTGTTTTCACGCCGATCTACTTGCAAATCCGGGAGATCTGTGTTTAATTGTATTTTTTGTGCATGGGGAAAGGTGGTGGAAGTCGCGAATTGGGAGATCTATGATTATTTTTGGTTATCTTACGTTTTACTTCGATAATCGTGTGTGGCTATGCTGTTTTTTCGCTTAATGCTTATTTTCATCATGGATCTGACGTATTATACCGGTGGATTGTGGGGTGGTACTCTATTTTTGTTGTGCTGGGTTTGTGTTGTTGATTTACGGCCGTTTTTCGTCTCAGGGTGATAATTATTGGTGTTTCTCATGTTTTCTCGTATAATCTTCGCTTTACATCATGTCTAACATGTTTTGCTAACAATCTGATAGGCTGATATGTTACCTCTGCTGTTTTTGGCTTTCATGGTTATTTTTAATACACGTTCGTGATATTTATGGGTTATGATTTTCGTTATTTTAATTTGTTTATTCCGCTGGATCTTAATATGAGTTCACAGGGGATATCTCCGTCATTCGTACTCTGTTATTTCAATTTATGCCCTGGGTTTATTTCCCAGCGTATAAAGATATTTTAAGGGGGAATTCATAACGGCCTCCGCGCCGGTGCTCTGGATTTCTTATCTCGGGAATTTCGATCATTAAAGGAGGATCGACTCATTTGTTATCTAGATTTTTCTCACATCGTCTATGTGCAGGTACTATGGGATCTTCAGATGCTCACCGCACCTTGGAGAAGCAGTTCGACTTCGCTGCTCTCACTACTAAGGTGCCTACTTCGCTGTTCAATGGCCTACAGGGCAGCACCGCCTTTACCACGCCGCCGGGTTTTCCGGCTATCCCCGCCACTCCACTGACAGGGCTGAATGTTAACACCCAGAGATCTGCTCTGGTGACACCGGGTTCCGATATGCCAGGCTTGGCCCCTACGTCTGGTGGGGGACCGCTCAACTTCGGGCTGGCAGAGCAAATGATGGCTCTACTCAACTACGCTACTATGCGTCAGGCGTTGGGGACTCCTATGCTATCCACCATTCCCGCTGTAGCTCCTCTGGTAGGAGCGATCAATCCGCAGGGCACTGAGGCCCCACCTCCCGCTGCTCTGGAGGCAAACAATCCAATAATCAATAAACAGGCTGTGGCACCTGGGGAAATACAGAAGCTACCCGCTGAGAGGGCTCTGGAGAGAAGGCCAGAGGGAAGCCGAGTTAGGCTCAATAGCGTTTTCAGGAAGGAGGGGGTCGACGAGTCTGATAGTTAATCCATCTCTCCCGTGTTCGAGGAGGAGAGGCCGAGGGAGAAAGCGCGGCTGAAAGACCAAGTATCGCAACTGAAACACCAGCTCCAGGATCTGGAAGAATCACTGAGGGAGAAATCCCAGAGGGACGATAGAGGGCAGAGGTCAGAGAAATCAAACAGAGCAGAGAAGTCATATCGGTCAGAGAGATCCCATCGTTCAGAGTGTTAGTCAAAAAAGGGTGGCTACTTTCCACCATCATGTTTTTTCTTCAAAAGTTGCGGCTGCAACATTCAACAAAGGCAGCAAACAATTTTCCATCTTGGCTGCCACCTACCTCCTCCCCTGCCTATATAATGATCCTCGCAGCAGCATCCCAACACCACCCAGAACCACCAACACCCCCAGAACAACACCAGAGAAGCACACCATCACCAGAGCAGATTTGTTTCTGCTAGTGAGAGAAAAAATGTGTGATATTAGATAGAGAGAAATCTTGTGTGAGGATAGCTTCTGAGTAGAAGTTATACACGAGTGATAAAAGTGAGTTGAGATATAGTCTTGGTTTAGGCAGATAAAATACAGAGTGGTATTTTATTGTACTCCTTTTGTGAGATTCTCTAATATATTGGTGTGGGTCCGTGGACGTAGGCAGTTTGGCCGAACCACGTTAAAAATATCGGTGTCATTTTTTCTTCTCGTTTCATATCGGTCGATATCCAAAATATTGAGTCACACTAGATCCCGGGCGGAATTATTGGCGTCTATAATTCCCAACACAGAGAAATCACGTTATATAGAAAGGTCAGATGGACGGGAGCTGGAGTACTCCTCTGGCAGACCAGGGCACAAGGGTCACAAGCGCCACCACGCTCACGACTCTCCGAAGGAAAGACGGGAACATGGGAGGTACAAGGAGGATAAAAGGGCCAAGACGTCAAGGTTCCACCCCATCAACAACCGCAGTCCGTTCTCCGACGACATCCTGGCGGATACTTTGCCCAGAAGCTACAAACCCATTTCTCTGGACTACGACGGTACCACTGACCCGGAGGTACACCTCAACCGGTTTGAGGGACTGGTTACTCTGCATATGTATACTGAGGGTATCAAGTGCCGGATTTTCTCCACCACACTGACTGGACCCGCCCAGTTGTGGTTTGGGACGCTCGCTCCCAATTCCATCCGTTCATTTGAAGAATTGCAAATACGTTTTCTGAGGCAGTTTGCAAGCTCACGAAGAGTGGGGAAGTCAGCTCTTTCCTTAATGGACATCAAGCAGGATCAGAACGAAACACTACGAGAGTATACTGCCAGGTTCAATCTTGCTGCTCTGGAAGTGCCAAAGGCGGAATCCCAGATCAAGAATTGTGCTTACGTCAGAGGGCTTAAGCCGGGGCTCTTCTTCGATGAGCTGCAAATCAGACCGGCCAGGGACTTCGACGACATCATGTCTAGACTACCGGGATACTTACAGTTGGAGGATGCCAGGATGGCAAGGAAAGCTGAAAACGACAAACACAAGGCTAAAAAAGCCGAGGAAGCACCAGACAGGCAGCAACACCAGGATAGGGCCCCTTTCAGATGATTACCCCCGAGGGTACCTCCCACCCAGGCAGAGGGACCACACCGCCAACAGCGCACTGTGAATGAAGTTACTCGTTTCGACGAGTACACCCCTTTGAACAAGACACTGAAGGAGATCTTCCATCTGATCAAGAATCAACCGTTTTTCAAGGCGCCTGGGACTTACCGAGATGGGCAGCCCCAACAGGGACCTAACAACAAACTATGCGAGTATCACAATGCCTATGGGCATTTTACCAAACATTGCGGGCATCTGAAACATCAGTTGGAGTTTTTGGTGCGGGCAGGTAACTTGGATCAATTTATAGTCCGAAGGAACGAAACCCAGGCGCAGAGGCCAGAACAGAGGAATGTTACTTAGATGACACGACAATTTGTAGACCGAATACTCTTTTTTCCCCACAAGGGTTTTAACGAGGTTCGGGGCCATAATATCAATAAAATTGGATACGTGGTTCTAGGGAATTCTCTGGTGTCGACTCATTTACTTTATGCTATTTCTTTACAAATATATACTTCACTTAACATGTTCATGCAGAGCATTGCACATGCGATCAGAGGGGGAGTAGGGTGTACACCCATAACTCACAAATTACTACTTGGCAAGCCAAAAGGGGAAACAAATTAAAAATTACTTCTTAGCAAGTCAAGGGAAAAATAAACAACCAGGGACAACGCTCGAACAAAAGGAAGAGCAGAGGAATCATGCTCCCACCAGAGCAGAGGGTTACACTTAACCGTAAGCCACGAAAGTTGGTTGCACCCCCCGGGTCTTCCATGCTCCGTGCAGGGTATTATTTCTGTTCAACCGTAAGCCACGAAAGTTGGTTGCACCCTCCGGGTCTTCCATGCTCCGTGCAGGGTATTATTTCTGTTCAATCGTAAGCCACGAAAGTTGGTTGCACCCCCCGGGTCTTCCATGCTCCGTGCAGGGTATTATTTCTGTTCAACCGTAAGCAACGAAAGTTGGTTGCACCCCCCGGGTCTTTCATGCTCCGTGCAGGGTATTATTTCTGTTCAACCGTAAGCCACGAAAGTTGGTTGCACCCCTCGGGTCTTCCATGCTCCGTGCAGGGTATTATTTCTGTTCAACCGTAAGCCACGAAAGTTGGTTGCACCCCCCGGGTCTTCCATGCTCCGTGCAGGGTATTATTTCTGTTCAACCGTAAGCCATGAAAGTTGGTTGCACCCCCCGGGTCTTCCATGCTCCGTGCAGGGTATTATTTCTGTTTAATCGTAAGCTGCGAAAGTTGGTTGTGCCATCCGGGCCCTCCATGCTCCGCGCAGAGTGTTCAAGCTTGGATGGGAAGCAGCAAAAGAATGCTGGGATGGGAAGCAGCGAAGGAATGCTTGGATGGGAAGCAGCAAAGGAATGCTTGGATGAGAAGCAGCAGCGAAATCCTCACCAGAGGAATCAACGAAATCCTCGCCAGAGGAGTCAGCAAAATCCTCGCCAGAGGAGTCAGCGAAATCCTCGTCAGAGGAGTCAGCGAAATCCTCGCCAGAAAAGTCAGCAAAATCCTCGCCAGAGGAGTCAGCGAAATCCTCGTCAGAGGAGTCAGTGAAATCCTCGTCAGAGGAGTCAGCGAAATCCTCGCCAGAAAAGTCAGCAAAATCCTTGTCAGAGGAGTCGGCGAAATCCTCGCCAGAGGAGCCGGCGAAATCCTCGCCAGAGGAGTCAGCGAAATCCTCGCCAGAGGATTCAGTGAAATCCTTGCCAGATGAGTCAGTGAAATCCTCAAAACAGGAGTCAGAGAAATCCCAGAGAGGAAGATCAGAGAAACGCTTGGAACAAGCACAG
The DNA here is from genome assembly GCF_028751815.1 of Salvia miltiorrhiza. Classification (NCBI taxonomy): domain Eukaryota; kingdom Viridiplantae; phylum Streptophyta; class Magnoliopsida; order Lamiales; family Lamiaceae; genus Salvia; species Salvia miltiorrhiza. The sequence goes on from NC_080389.1 coordinate 175,531, forward strand.
CGGGCTAAACCAAAGACGTTCCCAGCAGAGGAATCACAAAGACTTCAACAAAAACAGAGATCATACCCTACTTTACAAAAACATACGTCACAGTGTGAAGTCCGGAAATGCAAGCTCAACATCAACAAGCAACAAAGCAACATAAAGGGTGAGGGAAGACAGAACTAGCATAGAAATTTAAAAGCAAAGACAAGTTGTGCAGAAATTCCATCTACAACGCCACGATGGCGGCATTGTACACCAACATCAGAACAAATACTAAATATTTACAAATTTGAAATTACAAAAGTTTGGATGAAACTAGGGGAGGAGACAACAAAAGCAGTCAAGAGGGAGGAGCAGAGACAGGGGAATCAGGAGCAACAGAGATCGGAGGATTTGCAGCAACCGGAACAGCGGGAGTAGAGGAGACCGGAGCAGGGGTGACAGCCGCAGAGACCTGGCTAGAGGAGGATCCCTCCACAAACACCGGCAACGTGCCAGTATCCTTCACCCTAGGGAGACGGGCTTCCACATCCAGCAGCTTCACAGCTTCTTGCACATATGATTTTTCATCTCTGTATAGGGCAAAAAGTTGATCCACCGCGGAGGAGGAAGAAGCAGAGTCTTCGAAGGATGAGGCCGTAAGACCAGAGGGCAGGGGAGGCTCTATGCTGTATTGCGAAAACCCCCGGGTGCTGCTAGCAGCTGGACCTCGCAGCTGGTTCATGAAGCCCACCAGGAAAGCACAGAAGGCAGGCATGTACATCGGAGCAGCAGGCAATGAGTCAGACCCGACCCCAAAGGCAAAATAGGGAAGGGCCTTCTCCAATACCGGATACCACCACTCCGGCTTCTTCGGGGAATTCTCAGTGATCCCCATCAGCTGGTTCACGTCTTCATCCTTGATGTTCTCCATCAAAGTCGGCATGTTCAGGGCAACAATTTGCTCCGGGGCCACCCCCGCCATCTCCAACGCCTTTGTGGCGGACTGCTTTATCACATAAGCGAAGTGGGACCCGAAGCCCTCCAGATAGTCTGGAGTTTGCTTGAAGGCCGCTAAGGTGCCCTCCAACATCATCCCCAGGAAGTGCTGGCCTTGCGGAGACAAGAAGTACTCCAGACGCTGGTCCCGTGCCCCCAGGACATAGCCACGGTTCTGAGCCTCCACACAGGTTTTCCTCCAGCCACGCCTGGCCTCCTTGTAGTCATCATCATACCTCGCCTTGAATCTGGCAAGGCTCTCATGACTTTCCTTCGTCACCCTCGCCAGTTCAGAGGCCAAGGAGGCCTTCTCCACTTCTGCCTGTGCAAGCTTGGCCCGCAACTCAGCCACTTCCGCCTCTGCCTTGCTGAACTGCTTCACAGTAGCAGCAACTTGCTCGTCGCGTTCCTCTGTCCGTTTCCTCTCTGCCTCCAAATCCTTCTCCAATGCACCGTAATCATCGATGCAATGGACCACCTCCCCGACCTGGGATTCCAGCTGCAGGGAATTGATGGGAAAATAGTTAAAGCAGGGAAATCAAAAGGTCAGAAATATAAAAATGCAAACTTGTTAATGGATGCAGGGTACCTGAAGCACCAGGCGGCTAAGGGAATTCGCCAATGCAGCTTTCGCCATCTTCTGCGTGGACTCCCTATCCTTGGGATGGATCCGGGAGAGAAGGGTGTTAACGAAGTCACGCTCCTTTAGGGACGAGACTGGTTTGAGGCCAGGGCCCTCCGATTCTTCCTCGGGCAAGGCCACTGTCTTACCCCTTTTAGCACCCACGGAGGCAGCCTCCGCTTCACTTGCCAGCCCAACTTCTGGGTCCACGAGCTTGCTGCCTTTTTCGAGGTGCGCCTTGCGACGCCTCTCCGCAAGGTCTTCCGCGGCAGACTTCCTTTTCCTTTGGACCACTCGGGACCCGGGAGTAGGAATATTGCGGAGTGATCGGATAAGGGGCACATCATCCTCAACGTCCTCGGCATCCTCAACATCCACCATAGGAATGATGGGTTGCCCTCCACTCTGGCCCGAACCAGAGCCCTTTGCCCTCTGGCTGTCCGGGCTAAAGGTAAGAAGCACATCCATGTCCTTCCCCTTGCCAGGGGGGAAGTGTTGTGCCGGAATAGTCTCCTCTGGGACCACATGAATCAGCTTATAGACATCCACCCCATCATCCACGGGCTGCCCAGAGCCCTGGCCATCTTCGCCCGAGGGACGGTCGGCGGAAAGTTCAGACCTGCATTTGTTCCTCCACGACATCCCTGAAAACAAACACAACCTTATCAATGAAAGCAAGGTAACAAATAATTTTCACATACGCTACTAATGCCTATTTTACCTATGGATCCAGGAGGGTACAGGGGAAACAGGCCATTGGCTGCCAAAGCCGAGGGATTTTCAGTGAGATCTTTGCAGGGGAATGGCTCTTGGATGTGGAGGGCATTAAGGTTGCTCAGCACTCCCAGGTCGTGATCAGAGGGGATTCCTTGGGAGGCCGGCTGGTGTTTGGTGCGGGAGGTATGCCATCGCAGCTCTTGGGCGCCATACTGGTGCCAAGTACCGGAAGTGGTCATCACATAACAGTAAGAGTGGAGAAAGTCGTTATCATAGGAATTCAGGGGACTCAGGAAAAGAGCGGGATATTTCTTACGCACGGCAAAGCTATACAGGGGCCCCCCTGCAATCTTAGGGATTGGGTCTGGGCAAACAATTTGAAAGTATCTACAACACCATGGGTGGTGCAAAGGATATGAAAACAGTATAACCTCCGAATGGCGGAGGGGGCTATTTGATAGAAGGGGATTTTGAAGTGGTTGGCTACGCTTACTAGAAGTGGAGGAGGGGGAAGCCTCAGACCGGCATCTATCTGGGCTCGCCAGATGACCACCATATTCATGTTTAGTTTGTCGAAAGCAGGCCTTAGGGCTTTGGATTGGGATTCGAATTCCAAACCTGCAGGCCGCTTACATAGGTCATACATCTTGTGCATGTTTGCTACGCTCAATCGGGATTCAGGTATGGATTTGGGTGACCTAGGGGCTTTCTTCTTGCCCTTAGAAGTTTTAGGGGTTGCGGAAGTGGGGAGAGAGGATCCAGAGGCCGATGGAGAAGTGCGGGGAGAACTAGGGTTCGAAGGAAGGGGAGAATCAACCGGAGAGGGTACGGGAGAGGGAGAAGGGGAGGGGAAAAAGTCAGGTTGGGCAACAGGGGCGGAGGAGGAAGCCATTATTGAAAAAATCTAAAAGGTCCTAGGGTTCTCACGCTCAATCAGAGCACCAACAAATCTCAAAATCACTTTACACTAAACACAAATATCGGGAGAGGAGGATACGCGAGTTACCTAAGTCAAAGAAAGATCGACAGTAAATACTGGAACGGAAGGGTCGTAGGAAATACGCCGGAACAGGGAGAGGCTCGCCGGAAATCGCAGACGAAAAAATGCGGAAAAACTGAAGAAGATGAATAGTGGAAAGTAAAAATTCGAATCGACTAAGTAAAGGGTACGCAGGCAACTACCAACATACGGGATGAATGACACGTGGCCTTAAAAAAGCAATCGACGGACGAGGATTTCTACGGGGAGGCGAAAGGACGCGAAGGCTGAAAAAGTAACCTTGGGATACGGAAAAAGCACTGTAGAAAGGGCAGACATTTAATGCTAATGACGTCACTCACGCGGGCGAATACTCTGACTAGTTGCACCATTCCAGAGCGAACTAGTCAGACCAGAGGGGGGAGTAGCTGATGAGGAGTAATATATGCGGAACAGAGGAATGACTTTACCAGGGGAATCACGGGGAGCAGCGAGATGGTTCTCGCCAGAGGAATCACGCTCGCCAGAGGAATCATGCTCGCCAGAGGAATCGCGCTCGCCAGAGGAATCGCGCTCGCCAGAGGAATCATGCTCACCAGAGGAATCACCAGAAACGCGGGGAAATTTCCCGCGTGAAGGCGATTTTACTATTATGCCCCCGATCACGCAAGGCGCATGCTCCGATGTTGAAATTACTATATTACCCTTCACATGTAATTTATAAATAACGGCATGCGTGCTCATTTGTACTTACGCTATCTTTTACTCTCAATACAACAGTAGCTTTTCTCTCGTGTTCTAGCTTTCAGATTACTCTCTTTGTCTTCTCCGATCAATCAGAACTAGGTATAACTCACGATTTCTTCACAACTCACCGATTAGATAGATACCCACCCTCTTATGTTTCACCAGGTTATGTTGGAGTTATAAAAGTTTTGAGATTATATACTAATCTTCTTTGAAATTATTTTTTAAAAATTTATTAATTTATCATAAACTTTAAAGGGGGCTATAATAATAATAATAATAATAATAATAATTGCCTATGATGAGAAAATTGAAGGATACGTTTAGAATCACCCTTAAATTAAAACAAAATTGTATAATAATAACCAGATTAACAACTCAAATTAATTAAGCCCAAATAAGGCAAATCCACAATATAAATATAAATTGATACCAATTTATAATTTCATTAAGTTGTAACTAATAGAATAGGGCTTCCATTCCCCACGAATACAGCTTCTGCCTTCTGGTTCTGGTTTGTACGACCCGCCGCCAGCGACCTCTTCCCACCGGACCACGTCGCCGGCACGTATTCCCAGTTTTTTCCGCGCCTGAGCACCATCTGCTAGAGCAGCTCGAGTTTTCCGCGCTTGAGCACCTTCTGCCTCTTTCGACTTTTTCTCCTTTCCCGAGCACCACGACCAGTCCTGCTCATTCTCCGGCAACACTGATTTTTGTAATTATTTTCCAAGAATTGATTTTGGGATTGATTTATGTTATTTGGTATTGTTAGGAGTTAGGACCAGTAGTGTATTTGGGGCATTAGCATTACTTTTTTGCAATTTGTATAGATAATGTGTCTTCTTCAGTGTGCATAATAGAACTTAGGGATGCATTACTTTTTCCAAATGAGTATGGTTCTTCTTTCATTCGTTTTTTAGTTTCGGCTCATGTCCCTGTTTTTTAACTCGTGGTTGTTGCTGACTTGCTGTAATATGTGCCTTACTGTTTTATTCAATCTCAACTTATACGAGCGGCTCTTGCTTCTACAGCTTTTCTTCAGGTTGAAAAATTAAAAAGGTGTAAGAATGTTGAAAGAGAAGCGGGAGCGATTGGCCATCTCTACAGATGTATCCAAGGTTCTCTTGTTTATTTTAATTTTTAATTTGTTGTCTTTTACGTTTATATGATGAGAAAGGGAAGTAGAAATTTAAAAGAAATTGCAGAAACCAGTTATCTGTATCTGTTTTGCTTTGTTGTTGACCTATTATTACTTATTAGGTTGATCGAATTAGCGTGCTACCGAAAGAAGTATTAGGGTTGATATTGTCTTTGTTGACGGCCAAGGAAGCTACTGCAACTAGCATACTTTGTAGTTCATGGAGATACTTGTGGGTCTTAACTTGTAAGACGACGATGGATTTTGATGGCACACAATCAGTACGTAAGATTATTAGATTTATGGAAAATTTTGGATTCACGGATCCATCAGTGAACAAGGCATGTATAGAGCCATTGGAAGAGGAAAGGTGTAAGTTCGTTAGATGGGTTGATCACGTCATAGTGTCGAACCAGCTTTTGGATCAGAGGTCCAATCTCGAGGAATTCAAAGTGTATTTCGATCTAAATCAAACTCATAGAGAAAAGATCGATGATTGGCTCACTTATGCTTTCAGTAGGAAGGTTGAGAGGTTGGAGTTGAGGTTAACCTCTCTAGCAAGGGGTATTGCTAGATTTTACCCCGATTCTCATTTGTGTTACGAGTTTCCATATAAAAGGGGGAATTTGCCGAATAATTTTGAGGTGCTTAAGAAGCTATGTTTGCATTTAGTGAGTGTGAGCGGTGAGGTTGTGCAGTTGTTTCTGGAGAAGTGCCCTCTGCTCGAACAAGTGTCGGTGTCTGGATCCCAAGCACTTTTGTCTCTGGAGATTGTTGCAACTTTTCCCTCGTTTAAATGCCTTGAAATAAGCTTGTGCCACTATCTCAAATCAGTCGTGCTTCGGGATTCAAATGTTGTCACTATAAAGTACAGCGGCAAGATAATACCATTTGTGCTGGTCAACGTGCCTCTCCTTACTAAACTTTGGATCAAGGCATTGCTTCTTGGTCCTAGTCGATTGAAAGATGTTGTTGGCATGTTTTCGCCTGTGCTTCCACAGTTAGAGATGTTGAAAATATATCCATCCCACATCTATTGGGAGGTGCTGTTTCTTTTCTTTAATTTGTTCCATTAACTCTTGATTGTTTTTGTTTACACTATATATATATATATATATATATATATATATGCTCGCAGGAATCACAGGAGTTCGTTTCAGCTGTTGAGATGTGTAACCTTAAGCAATTGGTGGTGAACATTGGGTATTATTACAGAGACACAGATTCACTCTTATCCTTTGTTAATTTGATAAATGCGGCACCTTGCTTGGAGAGATTTGTGGTGGAGGTAATTTTGTGTTGTTGCAACGAAATTCATCTCAATTCTTTACTACTTTAAGCTACATTGATTAATATTCTATCTGCCATATATTATACTCCATTCAATTTCTCCTAGGCTGTACATCAAGATAGCAAGAAAGACAAGTCGTTGGATGGTGCTTGTGCTAGAAATTATACTCTGAGGCCGAGAGTCAATGTTCACGTTAAGGAAGTAGAATTTGTTGGTTATCGTGGCGTGTTTAATCATTTAGAGTTGATTATGCACTTTGTGGAGAAGGATGTTGCACTAAAAAATATAATTATTGATCCACGGAGTTTCAAGTATCATCTGCATCGGCAGTGGGATCGCATTTATAGACACGAGGTTGAAGATGGAGTATTTGCAATGGCTTATGCAAAGGAGCAACTTAAAGAGCATGTCCCTTCAAGAATAAATGTGAAGATCCTTTAATATTTTTTTATACTTTTATTTGTTTTACTCTTGTCTTTATTATATTTATATAGGCTTTGGTTCATATGATTTTTTTTAAAGATTGTGTTATAAGAGTATGTGAAGATACTTTAATAATTTTTTATACTTTTATTTGTTTTACTCTTGCCTTTATTATATTTATATAGGTTTTGGTTCATATGATTTTTTTTTTAAGATTTATTGTTAAAATAGTTAATGTGAATAAGACAAGAAGCTTGATTTTTATTGCTATATTGTTTAAGCGAGAAACTATACACGTGTTTTGGTGTAAAAGCTTGGTCGAATTCCACTCTCTCTTCTTCCACTTGCTGAATCCTCTATGACACACTCACTCTCAAACCCCAATTACGTTCCTTGCTAATCCCACTCCATAAACAGGATGAAGAACCAAACTGATTAGGTCTTGAAATTCTCAAATTATAGCTAGAGAAAGACTGACCATTTGTTGGTTTGGGATAGATTCTTGGAAGAGGCTTTAACCCACATTCTGATATAACAAAACTCGTCATTAGGGTGTGCGTGTGGTGGCCTAGTGGTAGAAGGTTAATGCCCAAGAACCTAAGGTCCTGGGTTCGAGTCATTCGTCGGGAATCGTACCACGATTTCACCTTTTTAAGAAGCTCTCTCTCTCTCACTCAAGAAACTTGTGGATTTGAGGGCTCGGCTGAGTATTGTTTGTATATGCAAGTGGCAGATCGCAAGTTGATTAAAGTTAAAAGGTAGATGATAAAAGGGTTCCTCTCCTCTCACCTGCGCAAGTGGAAACAAGTTGTGTTGTGAGATCTTTTGGGAGGAGTGAGATATATATAAATACAGAGGCATCTCCTCTCTCTTCTCTATTTCCCATTACACAGCCGAATTGCATATAACGTCATTTTTAAGCCTTGTTTTTTCCGTTCATTTATATGATTATTTAGGTTTTTCAGAGCGTGAATCTCTTTGTCTTCAGTCAATTTCATGGGTCGCTTACCTCCGAATTAGAGAGGCATTCGCTTTGTTTTAAGACCTAAACGGATTTAGGGGTGAGCCAAAATTCAAACGGACCAAAAAAATTGAATGAACCGATTATTTTTTATCCGGTTCGATTTGTATTATATATATAGGGTGTGGTTTTAAGGAGAACCATAATTTTCGTGAGAACAAGAGAACCATTAAAAATACTGCATCTGCTATACAAATTAATGCATCCGCTATTAAATTTACTGCATCCGAAAAAAATAATTTTTTTTGTTACCTTCAGGATTTGAACTCAAGTTCTGCATTCATCCATTAAGATGATACATCCACCGTAAATCTTGATGATCCAATCAATGACTTAAAATAGTTCTCCAGTCTCTCTATATTTATTAGTTCTTTCCTGAACCTCTCCATATATATATATATATATGTGAACGGATCTAAAGGCAAGGCACCATCGGCTGCTCGGTCATTTTTTTTACCTATATATATATATATATGATTTAAAAGAAATTATCTATATATATTAATCTCGCCGGTCATTATTAAATTCCTAGGTCCGTCCCTGTATATATACATGATTAATATAGAAATCACTCTTAAAATTAAAATTAAGAACCATTATACATCTTCGATAAGATCAAAATTGACTGCCAGGATTAAATTTTTTCTTTTCACACAGATTAAGCAAAATTTGCTTCTTTATAGGAAAAGGGTAAAAATGTCACGTGCATCTATACCATAATCTATTGCAATGATGACTGAAATTAGGTACAAAAAAAAAAAAATCTCTCATTTTATAAAAGTTTTTAATTGATCCATTATTTTATATGACCAATGCACCGATCTATGCAAGTAAATAAATGAGACAAAAATTTGAATAATTTTTTCATAAATTATATATTTTTTATTTTTAATGTTAGATCCGGAGGGTCTCGAATAGGTGTATGGGGGGGGGGGGAATACACCTATGAGCTATTTTTAAATAAACCTCAATCAGAGGGATCTCAGTCAGAGATCAAAACGAAACTTTACACGCAAACAACGACTCCTGTTAACTGAAAACAGTTTGAACAAAACAGGGTTGACGACTGATACTGAACTCTCTTCAGTAAGGAGTTATCAGTTAAGTTACTGGAACTTAACTGATGCACTTCTGGGCTTCAGTCGAGTTTGCTAAAACAAAGATGATAACACTCTTCCTGACTATCAGAAGATAGGTCAGTCAGACTGATATCATACGCAGCGGAAATTAAACTTAGTTTCCCAATAGCCTCGGTGGAGCACGTTGTTGGTTATTAGGTTGCTCTTTGCAGTTAATCAGTGTTCAGTTTATCAATTAAAATTACACAAGTAAGAATGTAAAACTGAAAGCTGTAAACAACACAGAGACTTTTACGTGGTTCGGAAAACCTTTTCCTACATCCACGGTTGGTTGATTAGACCAACAATCCACTCCGCAAGTGCTTAATAGGTGCACTGCAAACCAAACTGTGTGCTTGCCCGGTGCACACAACCGTACCACTGAAGAAAACCCTTCTTCAGTACCCACGCTTCACTCGCGTCGGATTTCTCTGCTTAACACACCCCGTGTCAAGACTTCTCTTGCTTAACACTACCCCATGCTAAGACTTCTCTTGCTTAACACAACCTGTGCTAAAACTCTCAGAGTCAGAAAACCTTTCTGAACTTCGAATCACTCAAACACTCTTTTGGGAGAGGTTTGAACGAGTGACAACTATGCTACAAAGAACAAGTTCTTTGAAGCTAGTTTTGACCTTAGCTTTAGGTAAGGATATATTTGCCTAAGGTCTAAGAGAATATGTGTAATCAGCAGTGACTGATTTTGGCTTTGGAATTCTCTTCTTCGATTCAAGCTTTGGTGAGGTTAAGCTTTAGGCTGAGTAGCAATTTCGGCAGAGCTTTAGCTTATGTCGTTGAATCGGTGAAGGTTGAAGTGATCCTCGAGCGCTATTTGTAGGAGAACTCTTGAATAGATCCGTTGGCGTAGACCGTCCTCAAGATTTCTTCCGTTGGAGAGCAATTCGAATTTGGGCTGAGGCTTCAATCTTCGAGGTTCCTTGTCTGGGTGGAAACGGCTCTCTTTGATGGACAGGAGATGTGACGTCTCTGAAAAGTAACCACCAGATAGGAATGACCTCTGCAGAGATAAAGATATTCTGAGATCTCTGCATTTAATGCGGCTGTACTTTGTGAGTACGTGGCTTCCTCTGATCGTTGGAAGATCAGTCCTAGGAGGAATGTTCAACTGATACTTGACTTTAGTATCAGTACATTGCGCGCATTAAGTAATCAGTCTTCAACTGATTCTTCAACTAATACTTCAGTTGGTATCTGCAGTCTTCAGTCTTCAGTCCTTCGTTCTTCAGTCTTCAGTCTTCAGTCTTCGACACCGCAAGCTAAACTAGAAAAGAACTCTAACACTTGAGTTCAAAGCAATTCTAGTCTATTACAATTACGACCTATGAATTTTGGTATCATCAAAACAAGGGTTAGGATATTCCACAAGGTTCCCAACAATTTTCCCCTTTTTGATGATGCCAAAACCACACAGCAGTTCTAGACAACAAAAAGACTGAACTCACAGTACAAGTTCTAAAACTGGGGTGAAAACAGTTCCCCCTTAACAATAGAACCTAATAACTTGTACTTAGAGTTAAGAACGAAACAGTTCTAAAACAGAACAAGGAGAAGACAGAAAAACATAATCAGAGCCTGGACAAAGAGTCATTGTCTTCAGGGTGAGATCAAAAAGAAGTTCTTTTCATTAAAGAATGACTGATAAGCCATCAGTCGAGGTACAGAGCAAGACTTACATTGGAGTAAAAAGAAAACAAAAACATCATGGGGAACCCATGGACTCCAGCAGTCTGCTTAGCTGCGCCTTGAACTTCTTGATCTTCATCTTCTGTCTTCATGTCTTCATGTTCTTAAGCTTATTCCACTCTCACTTGTTTTCCGTTGAAACGAGGTTTTATCCTCTTGGCTAATCTTCCTCATGATCATCGGATGAAATAGGATGATCATGTTGCTTAACCAACTTAAATTCAAAAGATTATTCTTCTTTCTTTCCCCCTTTTTGGCAACATAAAAAAGAAGGACGAACCTAAGAAGGAAGCGAAGACCATGCAAAGGTAAGTTCGCAGGAGGAAGATATTGGGGTTATTGGTGATGTAGAAGGCGAAGGTTTAGAAGGAGATTGAGAAGAGGAGTGAGATGATGAGGGAGACAAGAAGAGAAATAGTGGTTTCGAGGGGTGAGGGGACGTCAATTCAGTGGTAGTTGTGACGGTTCCACTGTTGACGTAGCGCCGGTTGACAACGAGCTCCTGCTCATTGTTGTTGCTCCGCATGGAAGCTTCACGAAAGGCGAGAGGCCTTTCGGTGAAGACGATGAAGTCTGTCCTATTTTAGACAGGTACTTCAAGCCGATGCACCGGGCATGAGGATAGAAGACGCTCGCTTCACTGGATACAAGTGAGGGTAGAGCAAACTTTGACGTCGGAGAGACGGTGTGATCCAATGGAAGGGTCCGGTGAAGACCAGGTATGTGAGCGTCATTCTCCCACTACATGACTTTGCAGTCATAGATTTCTCCTTTAGTCGGAACAATTTTTCTCTGCAACTTTGGAAAGATTGAAAGTTTTTCTCACAGTGAAGGCTGTGGAGAGTTGTTAGTTGATGCAGAAAAATAGTGAAGACAGCATAGTATAAATAAACAAGATGTGTACCACGTAAGAAGATGAAAAGTTTTTCGAAGACAGTGCCTAAAATGTATTTGAAGAAAAATTCACGTCCGCCGTCACTGCGGAGGACTGAGACTTCAAAAAGTTGAGAGGCATCATTGCATTTTGTCATGTCAATGAGGTTCTCAAGAAATTTTAACACAGAGGCACAAGGGGTTGGATAGATTTTTGGCAAAAGATCAGGACATGTTCAATCAAAACAGATTTTCCTTTTTAAAGCACTTGTCCTTCTCGGATATTCCAATTTCCAACAATCAGTTAAAGTTTTTGAAAGAAATTGATCAGTTAGAGAAATATTTTGAACTAAAAACTCAAAACTCATAACTGAAATAACTGATTAATAAGTAAGCTTTTAAATTACTTACTGATCGACTAAACATTGTAGTTAGTCGATACCACTTGATCCTGGTTGAATCAGCAGGATGACTTCTTCTTCAGATGAGCATTCTGACTTCATTGCTTTCCATGTTGGCGATCGTAGAATCAGCAGTTGGTTGACCACCAGTCAGCATGACTGTTTGAGAAAATCTTCAAACACAACATCACTCTTCAGGGTTGATGAGGCCGATCTTTCCACATAGATCATAGAACCTCTCTTCTGGAAGAGCCTTGGTCAGCAGGTCCGCTCTCTGAACAGCAGTGGGAATCCATTCCACAGAGATATTCTTCTTTTCGACATGATCACGGATAAAGTGATGTCGAATAGCAATATGCTTAACTCTGGTGTGATGAACTGGATTCTGGGAGAATGCAATAGCACTGGAGCTGTCGCAATAGATAGGAACTTCCTTTTCGTCGATCCCATAGTCCTTTAGTTGATGGACTAACCACAGGATTTGTGAGCAGCAGCTTCCGGCAACAACATATTCAGCTTCAGTTGTGGAAGTGGCGACTGAAGTCTGCTTCTTTGAAAACCAAGAGATGAGCTTGTTGCCTAGGAATTGACATGTTCCGGAGGTTGATTTGCGATCAAGCTTGCATCCACCGAAGTCTGAGTCTGAATATCCGGTGAGCTTGATGTCGTCGTCTGCTGGATACCACAATCCTAAATTGGGTGTGCCTTTGAGATATCTTAGTATACGCTTCGCCGCATCCAAATGAGCTTCATTTGGATCTGATTGATATCTTGCACATACCCCGACTGCAAATGAGATGTCTGGTCTGCTCGCAGTCAAATACAGCAAAGATCCAATGATTTCTCTGTACTTCGTCGAAGAGACAGATTTTCCTTCTGAACCTGGATCAACTTTCCAGTTTGTGTTCATTGGGATCTTGACTGATTTCATGTGCTGAATACCGAACTTGGCTATCAGTTCCTTGGCATACTTGGACTGACTGATCAGTATTCCTTCGTTGGTCTGCTTGACTTGCAATCCGAGAAAGCAATTCATTTCTCCCATCATGGACATTTGGAACTTGTTGGTCGTGATGTCAGCAAACTTCTTGCACATGTGTTTGGATTTGGATCCGAAAATTATGTCATCGACATAAATCTGAACAAGCAAAAGATCTTCTCCTTCTTTGAGAGTGAACAGAGTTCTGTCCACAGATCCTTTCTTAAAACCTTGTTCAACAAGATACTCCGAGAGAGTATCATACCACGCTCTTGGTGCTTGGTTCAATCCATAGAGCACTTTCTTCAGCTTGTACACCTTTTCTGGTCCAGCAACCTCAAACCCTGGAGGTTGTTCCACATAGACTTCATCTGTGAGAACTCCATTGAGAAATGCACACTTGACATCCATTTGGTGTACCTTGAAACCTTTGTGAGCTGCGAAGGCTAAGAAGAGTCTGACTGCTTCCAATTTGGCAACTGGAGCGACCGTTTCGTCGTAGTCGATTCCTTCTTCTTGACTGTATCCTTTTGCTACAAGCCTTGCTTTGTTTCTCACAACGTTTCCTTCTTCGTCTTCCTTGTTCTTGAAAATCCATTTCAAGCCAATCACCTTTGCATCGTCTGGTAGATCCATAAGCTCTCAAACTGAATTCCGGTTGAATTCATTGAGTTCTTCTAGCATTGCGATGACCCAATAAGTAGACTTCAGAGCTTCTTCAATATCCTTGGGCTCTGTAGATGATAAGAAACAGCTGAAAATCTTATCTTCGTTGATGCAGTTCTGATTGATGTCGAAGACGAGGTTGCACATTGATCTCCGAGTCTTGACGCCATCTGATGGTTCTCCAATGATGTTCTCCTTTGAATGGAGTTCAAACCAGCTTCGATACTTCTTGATCTCTTCTGGAGATGGTGGGGCTTCTTCGGTCAGAATGGTTCTGAGGTGTTGAACACCTTCTGGAGCAGGGGAGAGTTGAGCTGGAGCTGCTTCTGCACGTTCAACTCGCTCTTCAGCAACTGGAGTTCCCCCTTGATTGATGCTATCTGCATTGGCTCCAGTCTGAACTTCAGACCTTTGGTTGATCTTCTGATACTGAAGCATCTCAGTATCTTCATCTTTGCCTGGTCCCCACACCAAGACAGTAGAGGGCTCGGTGTTGTTGATTTCAGCTTTGGAACCTTCAGTGTTCTGGACACACCTTTCAGTTTCCTGTTGCCTGAAATCATCTGTAGACTCATCAAAGACCACATGAGGTGTTTCTTCAACACAAAGAGTTTGAGAATTGAACACTCGATAGGCTTTGCTCGAACGTTTTGTTCCAGAGTATCCAAGAAAGACTCCTGGATCAGCCTTGCTATCAAAAGTGTTCAACCTCTTCTTTTCATTGTTGTGGATGAAACACTTAGAACCGAAAGCATGAAAGTAGGCAATCGAAGGCTTTATGTTCTTCCATAGCTCGTATGGAGTTTTTCCATGTCTCTGAGTGAGGAAGGAGCGATTCTGCGTGTATCATGCGTTGTTGACTGCTTCGGCCCAAAACTTCAAGGGGAGTTTTGATTCGGCTAGCATCGTCCTTGCTGCTTCCTTCAAAGACCGGTTTCTTCTTTCTGCAACTCCGTTCTGCTGTGGAGTTTTTGCTGCAGAAGTTTGATGACTGATTCCTTGTTCATCACAATACTCACGAATGACAGTATTGAGGAACTCAGTCCCGCGATCTGATCTGATGCTGATGATGTTGACTTTCTTTTCAACGCTCAATCTTCTCAGCAGCTTTGGCAATTCCTCCAGAGTCTCTTTCTTCTTGAAGAGAAAGACCACCCAAGTGTATCGTGAATAATCATCCACAACTACTAAGGTGTACTTTCTGCCGTTGTAGCTTCTTGGAGAGATAGGGCCAAACAGATCTATGTGAAGTAGATGCAGAATTCTTTCAGAGGAGTGTCCTGACTTTGACTTGAATGACTTTCGCGTCTGCTTTCCTCTTTGGCATGCTTCACATTCTTGCTTCTTCTGAAACACAATAGAAGGGAGACCTTTTACCAGTTGATGTTTAGCAAGCTTGTTGATCGTCTTGAAGTTGAGATGGTTGAGTCTCTTGTGCCACAGCCAGTTGAGCTCCGAGCTGCACTTGCTGATGAGGCATGTTTCTGGTGGGCTGTCTTCCCAAGAAACGACGTAGAGACTTCCTTGTCTGAATCCTTTCAGAACCACCTTCTTTTGATTATTTCTAACAGTGAATTCATCCTTCTTGATCTTCACTGTGAAACCGCTGTCACAAAATTGACTCACAGACAACAGATTATGTTTAAGACCAGAAACAAAGCTGACATTACTGATACTGGCGTTACCCATGTTGAGCACACCGTAGCCTTTTATTTCTCCGATTGAGTTGTCTCTGAATGCAACTTTGGATCCAGCTTTCTCAACATACTGAGATAGATATTCTTTGTAGCCCGTCATGTGCTTTGAGCAGCCACTATCCAGATACCATGTTCTGATTGAAGCTTTGACCTCTTCCTTCTTTTTATGTTTATTGACATTGACCTGCAAGGAAGAGTTGCTTCAGGCACCCAATCAAGCTTTGGGTCCTTCAATGTTAGCTCGAGTTCCCTTTGGAACCCATATCTGCTTCAGAATTGGTCTGGCTGATCTCTTGCGCTTTGTTGATTGTCTGATTGACGTTGTTGGCGCTTCAGTTGGCACACTATCATTCTTCTGTTGAGAAATTCCTTTGAAGGCCTCACACTTGTAGCAGTTATGTCTGATGAGTGGTTGAGGTCTTCTTTGCTCGGCGAAGTATCTTCCTTGAGATACTTGAGTCTTTGCAGACTTATGGAGACTTGACTGATATCGTGTGACATGAGTCATTTGATGTCCAGTTGCTTGTCGTCGTGAATGTCGTTTGGCTCGACTGGACTCAACATTGATTTGTCTCCATGGATGCTGTTCCTTCTGAAACTGAACTGATGTCAGTCTCTGACTGATGTGGCCTTTCTTCCCCCTAGACAGATGAGGAAGATTCTTCTTAGCTCCTGATGTTCCTTCCCCGATCTTTGACTGAAATCTGCTTTCCAGTCTTCTCAGTAGAGTGATCTGGTTGGGGGTAGGGCTGTAAACGAGCCGAGCCGAGCCGAGCCGAATACTAGCAGGCTCGAGCTCGGCTCGTTTAAATATTCGGGTGTTCGAGCTCGGCTCGAGCTCGATTCGAGCTTTTATCTTGATGATCGAGCTCGGCTCGTCATCCACTTACTAAGCTCGGGCTCGGTTCGAGTTCGGCTCGTGTGATGCTCGATAATATCGAATTCGAGCTTGAGCTCGGCTCGTTAGATGTTCGTATATATGGTGTTCAAGCTCGAATTTGTTATAAATTTAAGAAAATCTTCTTAATTAATATGTTACACGAGTTCGAGTTCGAGTTCGAGTTCGACTCATTTAAGGCTCGTGTATTAACTCGATTGAAGGCTCGACTGAAGGTTCGTGAACAGGCTCGCTAACATGTTCGCGAACAATCGAATTCGAACATGTTCGCAAGCTCAACGAGCCGAGCACTGTCAGGCTCGAGCTCGGCTCTATAAAAATTTCGAGCTCGAAATTGGGCTCGAGCTCGACTCGTTTATTATCGAATCGAGCTTCGAACGAGCTTTTTTCGAGCCGAATCTCGAATAGCTTGCGAGTAGCTCTGTTCATTTACAGCCGTAGTTGGGGGCCTCCTTTGCTCGTCTGTAGCTCCGTGGAGGTGGAACATTTGATCTTGCCATCAGTCTGCGTTTGCGAACTTCATCCATATCATGATCTCTTGATTCTTCTGATGTTGTGATTTCAGAATGATCGTGCTTTGAAATGATCATGACACTTTTTCCTTTGTCAGCTGCAACCTTTCCTCCAATGCTTTTAACAAGACCTTTTGATGGAAAGTTGCTCATCATGGGAGACTGCATCATGCAGTTCTTGACTGTTTCTTCCAGCTTGTGATTGAGCCTCTTGATCTCATGAGATGCTCTCTCATATTCTGAGTTGGAGTTTCTGAGCTTTTTCTCCAGTCGACTGTTCTCCATGATTAGCTGATCAAAACAAGTTTCATCCGGAAAGTAGATGATTGTCTGATTCTTAGCTCGTTCATCATTGATCTCCTTGTCCATTTTCTGATTCAGCTTGAGGAGATCTTCGAACATTTTCCTCAACTGACAGTGATCAGTCATGAGCTGATCAAACTCGTCAGTTTCATCGGATGAGCTATCTCCAGATTCTGAATGGTCTCCTGAAAGCATCAGGAAGTTATCAGTATAAGGAGTTTTTGAATGAGAGATTACCTCTGAGCCATTCATTCCATTGTCGTAGCTGTTGTCAGCCACGCTTTCTGATTCATTGGCCATCAGGGCTCGGCTCTCATCGTCTGAGCAAGAACTGTCGAAGTCGGATGATTCTGATGTGTCTTTGGAAGAATCAGCATCGTCAGCAACCATCGCTTTCTTCTTCGAAAAGCTGCGATCTTTCTTAGCTTTCAGCTCTCTGCGCTCAGCTGGAGTCAGATCAGGGCATTCATTTCGAAAGTGCCCTTTCTTTCTACATCCAAAGCATTCCATGTCTTTGATGTTGTAAGCGGCTGACTTCCTTTCTCCGCTTCGATCTGTGGAATGTTTGGAGTTGCTTTCTCTTTCTTTTCCTTTGTAGTGTTTCTTGTGGAACCTTCTGTACTTCCGGAACTTGGACTCCATCTTGTTGAATTTTTCAGTCAACAAAGCATATTGACTGAAGAAGTCCTCAGGGTTGAGTTCCGTTGGTTCCTTGATCTGCTTCTTGCCTTCTCTCGTTGAGGTTTTCATTGCTGCTCCTCTGGAGGTTGATGGACCATCTTCGTCTGATCCTCCAACCTTCTTGATTCCAAGATTTCTCTGAAGGTCGAACTCATTTGCCATGAGGTCGGAGAAAAGCTTGTTTATCGGGAGCTGACTGAATCCAGGCTTATGCTGATGAGCGACTAAGTAGATCTGCCAATCTCCTCGTGGCAGTGCTCGAAGAATCTTCAGGTTGATTTCTCGTTGAGTGTATTTGTCTTTGGAAATGGATTGAACTTCATTCAAAATTTGGTTGAATCTAAGTTCCATTTCCTCGACAGATTCATTCTTGAGCATGAGGAAGGAGTCGAACTTCTGGCAAGCTATGGACAACTTATTCTCCTTGATTTCCTCGGAACCTACGCACATTCTTTCCAGAATGTCCCACATCTCCTTTGCAGTTCCGCACTTGATGATCTTCATGACATGCTTGTCGGGAACAGTGCCGAAGATGATGCTTTTGGCGAGGTTGTCTAGCTCATCTTGCTTCCTTTCCTCGGTGGTGAAGTCTGCCTTTTGTTTGGGCTGGACCTCATCGTAAGGATCCTGATGAGGATCAACAGGAACTCTTTTGACAGTTTCGTTTATGATGATTGGTCCGTTGGTGATGACTTCCCACATTCGGCAATGTTGGGCGGTGAGGAAGCTTTCAAGCCGAAACTTCCATATGTCGTATTTTTCAATACTAAACATAGGTAGAGAAGATAATCTGTTGTGGTTAGTTTCCATCAAAAAAAGAGAGAACAGATAACAGCAGATAGAACAAATAGCAAGCATGAAAAGAAAAAGAGAACTTTTTCGAGACCTTTGAGAAAAAGGATCTAGTTCAATTAGAACCTAATCAGATACAAAGTGTTCTTGCGAACAACCTGCTCTGATATCAATTGTTAGGTCCGGAGGGTCTCGAATAGGTGTATGAGGGGTGGGAATACACCTATGGGCTATTTTTAAATAAACCTCAATCAGAGGGATCTCAGTCAGAGATCAAAACAAAACTTTACACGCAAACAACGACTCCTGTTAACTGAAAACAGTTTGAACAAAACAGGGTTGACGACTGATACTGAACTCTCTTCAGTAAGGAGTTATCGGTTAAGTTACTGGAACTTAACTGATGCACTTATGGGCTTCAGTCGAGTTTGCTAAAACAGAGATGATAACACTCTTCCTGACTATCAGAAGATAGGTCAGTCAGACTGATATCATACGCAGCGAAAATTAAACTTAGTTTCGCAATAGCCTCGGTGGAGCACATTGTTGGTTATTAGGTTGCTCTTTGCAGTTAATCAGTGTTCAGTTTATCAATTGAAATTACACAAGTAAGAATGTAAAACTGAAAGCTGTAAACAACACAGAGACTTTATGTGGTTCGGAAAACTTTTTCCTACATCCACGGTTGGTTGATTAGACCAACAATCCACTCCGCAAGTGCTTAACAGGTGCACTGCAAACCAAACTGTGTGCTTGCCCGGTGCACACATGTAATACCCCATTTCCTCGAGCTAAGTTTAGAATAATTTTGAACTTAGATTTAAGATAATTCACGCCGAATTGAGAAAAAGAATTTATTTTTAATTCCAACAAAAGTGATTTACAAAAACTTTTGTAAATTTAGTTATTAAATTCATATGCATAGCATATTTATTTAATTTAGCATTCAAGCATTTTCACGAGCTTTAATTAGCAAACCCTGAAGAATTATTACAATTTCGATAATTTTATCCTGAGGGATTTTATATGTCAAATCCGGTAAATTCTATGCCACACCCAAGTGCTCAGCACTCCCACTCCCGATGCGCGCCACGTGGCATTTTTAACTTTATATGGTTGAATAAATTTAAATTCAAAATAAACATAAATGCTTTAACGTCCGTCTATGTAATCATTCGCAGTAACCCCATTTTTCAACATTTATCTTATCAAGGTTCAGCGGTCATTCGTGGCACACATTTCGATGGTTTCGGCAAGTAATCTCGGCAATAAAATTATAATACTCGGCAAATAATAATTTAGTTCGGCAAATATATTTTTAAATTTAAATATATAATTAAACTTATAACTATTGAAAATAGTAATTTTTGAAGCATGTATATTATGTGAAATAAATACAAGCAAGTTGAAATTGATTAAATTTTTCTTATTTTTTAAAAAATTATATATATATATATATATATATATATATATATATATATATATATTGTCTTATCAATGATCAGTGGTCATTCCTTTCACGAGATTTCATATTTTAGGTAGCTAGTATTTGGCAAGAAAGTTTTGATTGTTGGCAGAATTTTGTTTAATTCGGCAAAAATATTTTTATTTAACTATATTATTAAATTATAATTATGACTAATATTAATTTTCGTAGTATGTTTATTATGTAACTAAATAGAAGCAATTTTAATGTGAATAAATATACTTTATTTTCAAAGAATTTATATATTTTTTATTCCTTCAAAATGCAGTTTTCATGCATTACGATTTTCCAAATTTTCGGCAGCTATTATTCGGTAAACCAATTTGAATGCTTGGCAGACATTAGTTTAGTTAGGCAACAATATTTTTATATTTATATATATTATTAAAGTTATAATTAAGAAAAATATTAATTTTCAAAGTATGTTGATTATGTGAACTAAATAGTGGCACACATTTCGATGGTTTCGGCAAGTAATCTCGGCAATAAAATTATAATACTCGGCATATAATAATTTAGTTCGGCAAATATATTTTTAAATTTAAATATATAATTAAACTTATAACTATTGAAAATAGTAATTTTTGAAGCATGTATATTATGTGAAATAAATACAAGCAAGTTGAAATTGATTAAATTTCTCTTATTTTTTTAAAAATTATATATATATATATATATATATATATATATATATATATATATATATTGTCTTATCAATGATCAGTGGTCATTCCTTTCACGAGATTTCATATTTTAGGTAGCTAGTATTTGGCAAGAAAGTTTTGATTGTTGGCAGAATTTTGTTTAATTCGGCAAAAATATTTTTATATTTAACTATATTATTAAATTATAATTATGACCAATATTAATTTTCGTAGTATGTTTATTATGTAACTAAATAGAAGCAATTTTAATGTGAATAAATATACTTTATTTTCAAAGAATTTATATATTTTTTATTCCTTCAAAATGCAGTTTTCATGCATTACACGATTTTCCAAATTTTCGGCAGCTATTATTCGGTAAACCAATTTGAATGCTTGGCAGACATTAGTTTAGTTAGGCAACAATATTTTTATATTTATATATATTATTAAAGTTATAATTAAGAAAAATATTAATTTTCAAAGTATGTTGATTATGTGAACTAAATAGTAGCAAGTTCAATTATAAGAAATTATCTTTTTTTAAAAAGAATTTATATGTTTATTTTATTCCTTCAAAATACAGTTGTAATGCATATCACCATTTTCCATGGTTTCGGCAGCTGTTATTCGGCCAGCCAATTTTAATGCTTGGCAGACATTATTTTAGTTCGGCAACAACATTATTTTATAATCATGAAAAATATTAATTTTGAAATTATTTTTAAAGAGATGCAGTTTTTTTTATTTTTAAAGAGACATTGTATGATAGATAATTACTATATTTTATTCGGCAATTATATCCGGAAATTACTATGTATTTCAACAATTATTATATTGGCAATTACTATATGTTTTGGGAAAAATTGAAAAAAAAAATTGACAAATGTTGAAGTGTCGGGAATAGGAGAATATTAGTAGCCAAACCTTCTAAATGGACTCCATAGTCAGCATCTTTGCCAAAATGGAGTCCATTTAGAAGGACAACAAAATAGTATGTTTTTAGATATTTTGTCGTGTACATTTCAGCCATTGCAGCAAAAACAACACATATAATATGGCTTCAGAATATAACTTCCTGCCAGCAACGCCTAGCCTCCCCAACCAATAGTACAATATATTTCAGTTATATAATATTTTCATTTCATAATAGCGAGGTCATAATATACAAAAGACAAAACACTGAAATATATATTTGGTTGAATTTTATGAAGTAAATGTCAGTCAATACCCAAAAATTTACATAAACTTACTGCATAAAATTCAACCGCATTTTTCACAACGAAGCACACACATGTCCATATCACAAAGGGCCCAACACATAACACAAAACACCTCAATTCCTTGAGAGGCTGTACATATCACAATCCAACATCTATTTTTTTGGAATTAAAAAACAAACAACACACAAACCTGTACATACCAAAAACGGACAAAAAATGTATACAATGGGCTCTCAATTCCTTGAAAGACTATACTCCAGGTCCAAGTTCTGCATTATTCAAAAGACTAACTTAAATTAATTTTCTAACAATATGAGTTGCATCACAAATTAGCATGTAATATTCGAAAATAAGTTGCAGAAACAAATTAAAGCCTGATAGTTATCAGACGGGATAAGGTTTATCCGTGCTTCATTGTCATGAATATTCATGAATCTACGCAATTGTGCCTGAATATAAATATATTACAAATTAGCTTGTAATAAACGGAAACAAGTTGCACTAAGAAATTAAAACCTGATAAACCTCATCAGGGGTGGGGTTTATCCGTGCATCAGCCTGTGTCCACTCAAAAGCACTATCCCAAGTTTGCATTAACGAAGGAGTTTCATACAGTATAGCATTACTATCAGACGGGGCAGTTTGAGATTGATCGAACTTTCGTTTCCTCGACCCACGAATCTTACAACCTGCTTCACACATTTAAGCATGAAAATATGTGAAAAAAGTTAAAAAAAAATTCATGTGCATATATTTAAACTCACCAGATTTTTTGTTGGATACTTTTCGTTTCCCCTTACTTTTTGTTCTATCCCAATGACGAATAATTTCTGAATTCTTTTCGCCACGTGTTTTTGCGACTTTGGGATTTCGAAATGCAACACCTCCTTTCGGCAACTCATGCTGTTTACTTGCCGAGTTGGTCTCTGCAGCCTTCGAAGCAACTCTTTTCGGCAACTCATCCTGCTCTCTTGCCGAGGCATTCTCAACACCATTTGAACCAGCTCTTTTCGGCAACTCATGACACTCTCTTGCCGAGGCATTCTGGACACCCTTGGAACCATCTCCTTTCGGCACTTCTTGGTGATCCCTTGGCGACCCATTATGATCATTCCTCGAACCATAAACCTCCTCGCACAAGGACGTAAGCCGGGTCATAATAAGCCCACGTTTATCACAGTTCAATTTGGCATATTCTCCAAGATCATATGTCATGCGCATGAGATGATTCACGAAAGCCAAACTAGAAACATGTAAGTCGGAATCATTGGGAACACCAATGCCGGAACTAACATTCGTCAAGATTCTTTCCTTGGCAGCCCGAGAAAATCTCTTTAACAAATACTGTTTAGGAATGTTTTTCACATTCATAAGATAATATATCTTGAAAATGTGAGAACACAAATATCCCGCAGTTTCAAATAGGCGACAAGTGCACGTAGAAAGATAACTTTCCTTGTTGAATTGAATATGCCTCTGCTTCCCACCAACACAACCTGAGGACACAATGAATTCAAGGTCATCCGAATCATACTTTGATGGACCTTTGATTATATCCACATTCAAAGAATATTTGGCCTCATGTTCAAATTTACGAAAAACACTTCTCGTCAATACTTTAGCTGCATTCTTCATTAGTTCATTGTGATCCACATATAGCCCAGGCATTCCTATACATAGTGCATCCTCTTCACTTTCTTTACGCCTCCATTCAATTTGAATTTCATCAAACTTAAACACAAAATCATGCAAGGATGTGCTCGCACTACAAATAGTCTTCAGAACTTTGTTTGTTACCTCACTCCGTGAGGTTGCATGTAGCCCGGCACAAAATCTGTGATTTGTAAAAGCAGACGACCATCTTTTCTTCAATCTATACATGGTATTAAACCATCTATGCTCACCGAGGCCATACTCATCAATCATAGCCTTCCAAGCCTCTTCAAATTCGGTCTCTGTATCACATCCATTCATACAGTGAAACCAAGCTCTCTTGAAAGTAGCACTCCCGTTCAATTTGCCAAAATGAGATGGCGCATTTTGGTTGATATGCCATTGGCAAAGACGATGACTAGAAGTCAGAAATACAGAATCAATTGCATTCATAAGAGATTGGCATTGATCGGTAAAAATAACCTCCGGTTCTTTGGCAGACATGCTGGTCCAAAAAGTAGTTAACAACCATTCATACGATCGGGTTGTTTCATCTGATAAAAATCCTAGGCCAAACAGAACATTCTTCAAGTGGTGGTTGACACCAACAAATGGAACACAAACAAGTTTGTACTTATTTGTCCGATACGTACTATCCACCGATAAGACGTCGCCAAAATACTCATAATCCAAGGAGCTGCGCGAGTCTCTGAAAAAGAAATTCATAAGGTGGCCATCATCATCTAATTGAAAGTCCCAATAAAAGAACGGCTCGCTATTTGCCTTCGTCGTAAAATATTGAACAAGCCACGTTGCATCACCATTCTCCACTTTCGTCTTCATCTTAAGGCCATTTATATGATTATATGCATCCTTTCTCGTAAAACCACAATTTTGAGGACCACCGGACTCCTTCTCCATGAATCTACAAGCCCTAGCAACGCTAATGCCTGCCGAGTTCATTGCTTCTATCAAATTTTTCTTAGCCTTCGACAAATTACGTGTTGAACGTAGCAAATAGGACTGCTCACTGGGAAACAAATCATGATTGTGCTGTTTGTAGAAAGAAGAAACTTTCCACTGCCCCTCTCTCTTGCGTGACACCCTCAGCTTTGCCGTACATAAAGATCTCCGAACTTGCTTCTTGAAAGTTGGCAGCCTTTCATTTAATGGTTTCGCTTCACTCTTCCCATGCCAACCACAAACAAATTCTTTGTAACAACATACTCTAGTACCATCAAAGTAACCTTGCTTACGTTTTGTCACACTAAAGCCCTTAAGTCTTCCATACTCACAATATATAAAGTGAGCAACATCGGGATCTTTCACGGGGAACTCTGGTTCTAATTTTTTCTCAAATTCATCCACCAAGTCAAAATCTTCATCATTCAAATTTTGAATCTCATCTTCCAAATTTTGCTCACCATCTTCACCATCTTCATCCCTTGCTACATCTTCAATAATAGGTTCTTCTACATATGGTTCATCAGTAACCAATGCTTCGTATTCAAAGCCAACATCATCAAAAGGAGACTCATTCAAATCAAATTCCATGATTAACCTAAAATGTTACAAATGTCATTCATAATACGAAAATATTACGTCATGCCATTAAAACAAGTCTCATGCCGAATTAAAAAGTAAACTTTTGCCAAAATAATGACTGCCAATACCGGCAAGTACATATATCGGCAGATTTTTATTCAATAAAAAAACAGGCCGATATATGTACTTGCCGAAATGAAAAATTGCCAAAACTCTACCAATATTTAAATTTATGATATTATTACAAAAAGGCACTTTTCGAATTAAAAACAAAACTTTGCCGAAATATGTACTTGCCAGAATCGGTAGTTATGATATTCAATAACAAAAAAAAACAGCATAAAAATATGATATTATCAAACTAAAAATACACAATAAACAAATAAAATGAACAAAATTCACTAATAATCCGTCAAAACTAGAAAAATACGTAACTTACAATAGAGCTTAAAATAGCTTGAATATGAACACTTCACAATAGAAAAAATCGAGCTTACAATTTCAATTTTCATATAAGAAGAATAAAAATAAATGATTAAAAAATGAAAAAAATTCACAAATAATCCGTCAAAATTAGAAAAGAAACATAACCTTACAATAGATCTTGAAATAGCTTGAATATGGACACTTCACAATAGAAAATTCGAGTTTACAATATAAATTTTCATTTAAGAAAAATGAAGAGCTTCAGAATCAGCTCAGACTTCGTGTGGAAGAAATGGAAGAAAGTAAACCCAAAAGTCATGTTTTAATCCCCCAAAAAATTGGAATTGAAAAATTGGCGCGGAAAATTAAGCATGTGTCATGCTTGCCGAGTGTTTCGATAACAAATTTTGCCGAATTCTGATGCCATGACATTACGGTTCCCAAGAATCAATTGAGTGCTAGACGAAACCCATAAACGGAGTTCACTCAAAACTACAAAAGAAAAAGATAAATTGATTAAATGAAAAATGCCACGTGGCGCGCATCGGGAGTGGGAGTGCTGAGCACCTGGGTGTGGCATAGACTTACACTCAACTCACTTACACTCACCTCTCCCATCAGCCACCCTACACTATGTTATCCAATTTTTAGCCATGCTTTGCAGAGGAAATCAACTCTACACTCCTACTCCTCTGCCAATTTAAAGTTACTGCAGCCAAACTCCTCTACTCACTCTCCAACCTATTCGAAGCACACTACCATCATTTTAGAAATTCCTTCAACTTCAAGATATCTTCCAAGTTCTGGCTAGAATTCAAGTGTAGAGCCAACGACCAAACGAGAACACCCATTTCAAACTTCACCAAGGTAAACACTTGAATTTCTGCTTACCATCACTCTCACAACAAGCTTCAAACTTGTAAAACTCAACATATGCACAGCACCTCATATAGCATTCTCAGTAATGAAACAAAATGGCATTTCAAATGCATCTACATACACTCTGTTTTTACATATGTGTGTTTACATACAAGCATGAGTTTGTTTTTAAAAGAAGAAAGGATATAAAAATGGAGTCTTGAGCTTTGTTTGTGCTTGTCGTGTTTGAGTGTTTACTGTTGAATCGAGTCGAGAATGGAGGAAGGCAGATGCGGTCGGCGGCAGTGGTTCTCCTGCTGCTGTCGGCCGGAGATTTGAGGGAGAAGCTGACTGAGGAGGATGAGAGAGAATCGAGGGAGGCGGCGGCGGCGGCTCATCGCTGCTGTCCGTCCGGTGGTGGTGGTGGTCCGCCACTGTCACAGAGAGAGAGAGATGGGTTGAGTCAGTGGAAGGAAGGAGAGAGTCGACGGCGCCGGAAGTTTCAGAGAGGGAGTGGGGTGTTGACGGTGGGGGCGTGGAGCCACTGACCGCGGCTGCCGGATCTGTGAACATGGGAAGTTCGAGAGAGCAGAGGGAGAGATGGGCTGGGTGTTGCTGAGGGTGTCGGCGACGGTGGCTCGGCTGCTGTTGCCGGAAGGCCGAGAGAGAGGCGGAGGGAGGCAGCGGCGGTACCTATCGCCGTTGCCAAGAAAGGAGGCGGGTATGGTTGCAAGGTCGATTTCGCCGATGAGAAGAAAGGGAAGGGAAATCGACGGGTGGCTAGGACAGAGGGAGATGAGGCCGGTGGCCCTTCGCCGGAGGCGAAGCCGCGGCAGCGGGACTGATGGCTGAGAGAGAAAGGGGGGCGAATTTTGAGCAGTTCAGTCGAGAGAGAGAGATGAACGATCAGTTGAGAGAGGGAGGAGGCGTGACTGATGAAAGGGGGGAAGGAGGAAAATGCTAGGTTTGGGCTTGGGGGTGTTGGGCTTGAGTGTTGGGCCGAGTTTTATTTAATTTTTTGTTTTAGTTTGGGCTGATAGGTGTATTTTCAGTTGGGCCAATGTTTTTATTTAATTCCTTGGGCCCTTAATTTATCCATTGGGCTGTGCAGCTTCTTCAATTAAATGGACTGCACTATTTTAATTAATTAGACTTATTAAGTTTGATTAATTATTTTAATTTGCATAATAATATTATATTATTATTAGGTGCATATTTTAAGTAATTACTTATTATATGCTAAGCATGACATGTATTGCATTTGCATTTTGCAATAAAAGCATTTATGATTTAATTGGTTTTATTTATAATCCATTTATAAAAGAAAATCGAGTAAGGATATTGTTGGTGTCCTTAACTCAAGAAATTTAGTTTTCAAGTATTTATTCATTAAATTTTGGAAACCCGGCGTGATGAATCAAGTATGTTTAGTACATCCACTAAGACTTTAAGTTAGCTTCACGAGACCTATTAAGAATAGAATTTCTTGTAGGCTTTATGAACCAAGGGGGATTAGCGCTGCTTTCCCAAGACGAGTTTATGTGATTATGATCTCCAGGCTTTGCCTATCCAGGTGGGCTTACTTTCCAAATGTATAAAGTATGATTGAGTTATTAAGCTCTAAATATTTCAATGAAATGCAAACTGTCTATTTTATACAATAAAATGAAAACTGTTTATCCAATAAAATGTTTATGTGCACTCTGCTCTGTTTAAGGCTCGCAAAGTTAATCAATTGAGGTTCTCTTATGACCTAACACGTTGTCTGAGAATCGTGTACACATGCTAGCTGACCTGGTGGGTTGATCTCCATCGGGCACTGGCCAGAGGCGTTATAAGGGTGCTCGACAGGATGTGTTCCGGAGCATGTATCATGTAAGGCCTGCCTGGGTAGCGTCCCGAGGTCAATTCAACTTGTCTGAGTTACGTCCTCAGGGCAAGTGCAATGGGAGAAAAGGATCCGTCGGTGGCTAAAAGGTCCGGGATCACAGCGAGTAACGGAAAGGGAGTGTGACATGTGCGCACAAATAAAAGAAATTATTTTAACATGCTTAAAAGTCCTTTCAATTTAAAACCTTCTAAGTTATGTCAATTATAATTGGATAAACTGTCTTTACGAAAATATGAAATGTTTATGAAAATGCATGCCCACTGAGCACATTAGTACTTAGCCAAAAAATACTTTCAAATATTTTCAGGTTGGCTGGCCGGTGCTGACGGGACGGAGCTGAGGCTAGGGTTAAATTCCTATGTTAGAATTCCGCTGTAGCAATTACTCATATCCGTCTTTTGTTTTCCCAACTTAAGATCTTCATGTTAAATTTCAAATGATATATCTGACCGAGCTTAGACTTTTCACTACTAAATTTATGCTAATGAATGTCGGTTGTCAGAAGCATGAAACAAAACTTGTGATCCAAAGGGGCTTAGCCCGACTCGTTATCTTATTATTCGGGTTTTAACAAGGTTGTTCCTTGTTTATTTCTATGATTTTGTTGCACCTCGATTATATTTATTCATTCAAGAATTGGGGTGTGACAAAACAACCGTACCACTGAAGAAAACCCTTCTTCAGTACCCACGCTTCACTCGCGTCGGATTTCTCTGCTTAACACACCCCGTGTCAAGACTTCTCTTGCTTAACACTACCCCGTGCTAAGACTTCTCTTGCTTAACACAACCTGTGCTAAGACTCTCAGAGTCAGAAAACCTTTCTGAACTCCGAATCACTCAAACACTCTTTTGGGAGAGGTTTGAACGAGTGCCAACTATGCTACAAAGAACAAGTTCTTTGAAGCTAGTTTTGACATTGGCTTTAGGTAAGGATATATTTGCCTAATGTCTAAGAGAATATGTGTAATCAGCAGTGACTGATTTTGGCTTTGGAATTCTCTTCTTCGATTCAAGCTTTGGTGAGGTTAAGCTTTAGGCTGAGTAGCAATTTCGGCAGAGCTTCAGCTTATGTCGTTGAATCGGTGAAGGTTGAAGTGATCCTCGAGCGCTATTTGTAGGAGAACTCTTGAATAGATCCGTTGGCGTAGACCGTCCTCAAGATTTCTTCCGTTGGAGAGCAATTCGAATTTGGGCTAAGGCTTCAATCTTCGAGGTTCCTTGTCTGGGTGGAAACGGCTCTCTTTGATGGACAAGAGATGTGACGTCTCTGAAAAGTAACCACCAGATAGGAATGACCTCTGCAGAGATAAAGATATTATGAGATCTCTGCATTTAATGCGGCTGTACTTTGTGAGTACGTGGCTTCCTCTGATCGTTGGAAGATCAGTCCTAGGAGGAATGTTCAACTGATACTTGACTTTAGTATCAGTCCATTGCGCGCCTTAAGTAATCAGTCTTCAACTGATTCTTCAACTGATACTTCAGTTGGTATCTGCAGTCTTCAGTCTTCAGTCCTTCGTTCTTTAGTCTTCAGTCTTCAGTCTTCGACACCGCAAGCTAAATTAGAAAAGAACTCAAACACTTGAGTTCAAAACAATTCTAGTCTATTACAATTACGATCTATGAATTTTTGTATCATCAAAATAAGGGTTAGGATATTCCACAAGGTTCCCAACATTTAAATTTAATAAATGTTTTATAGATTAATTATAATTTTCTTTTTGATTGAATTATATAAAAGAGTAATGATTTTTAGACACCTAGATGTCTAGACACCTAAGCTAAACTGCGGTTTTTTCATTAAAGTAAAATGAACCGATTTTTCAGTATTCTGTGTTTTTACATAAATATCATCTCCTTAAAATACTCAACTAATTTGAATCTAATCTTATTTCATTTTTATTTTCGTTTTTCCTCTAAATTTTCGTAATTTTCGAAAATAATTTTTTTACGAAAGTTATATGTTTTTTTTTTCAATTTGTTTTTTTTTATGTTTTTATTTTCAATTTTTTTCCCACGAATTTATAAATTGTTGTAAACATAAAACTAGATTTATTATATTTGCAAATATTTTTTATTTTGTTCCGAAAATAAATTTTTTTTTGAAATTTATGTTATTTGTTTCTCAAAGTTTTTTTTATTTTCTTCAAAAATTTATGAATTGCCTATTTTTTAAAAAATTTGTCCGATTATTGAGGGTTATATTTTCAGCAATTTCTGTTTGTTGTTTGGTTTTTTTTCTTTCCCAAAATTGTATTAATCTTTTTTATTTGTTTCTTATTTTCAGCAATTTATGCGGAAGATTATTTTCTGTTTTTTTTTTTTTGTAATTTTAGTTTTTTGACGAAAATTGTATTATTTATTTTATGATTTGTTTCCTTTAATTTGGGTATTCCCCTAAAAAAGATTTAGATTTGTTTCCACACATATTATTTATTCCAGAAATCCTATTATTTATATTTTACGATAATATTTTATTCATTTGTTTACACTTATTTAATGATTCTCCTAAAAATAATCGTAGATTTGTTTCCATATGTATAATTTTTCTTGAAAATTTTATTATTTATTTTTTTCAGAAATTGTGATTTTTTTTAATTTTTCTCCACTAATAATTAACTAAGATTAATACTTGTAAATAATGAAGTAATATTTTTTTTTTGGTTAAATTTAAAATTATTAAGTAAGTTTATTAAATTAAAGAGCTTGATTGCACACCATGTGTTTATTTAATTAAGTAAAATAATTTCGACTTCATTACTCACACTATAGTACTTCATTTTCTTATTATTGCATTGAGTTTAATACTTTATTATAATACATTGACATAAAATATTTGTTATTTAGTTTTTTGATTCATGTCTCATCATATGATTCATTTTATTTTTATTATATTTGAACTATTTTAATAAATTTTCAATTACATCCTTCAATTGTATTGCCTTGAGTATAATTATTTCAACTACATTATTTACAATATAGTAGTTCATTTTGTTTTAATTATTTCGATTACAATACTATATAATAATTCGTTGTATTCAAGTACGTAATACCCCGCCCATTAATATTAAGTTTAGAATTATTTTTGAACTTAGATTTAAGATGATTCACGTCGGATTGAGAAAAAGAATTTATTTTAATTCCAACAAAAATGATTTACAAAAGCATTTGTAAATTTAGAAATTAAATTTATATTCATAGCATATTTATTTAATTAAGCATTCAAGCATTTTATGAGTGGATTTTATTTTTTTATTATTTGGGCCTTAAGCTTTTAATTGCTTTTAAAGGAAAATGAAAGCCCAACCCACCTCTTCCTCAAGATATTTCGCTCCACTCCACCGCCTCACTGTTCTCTCTCTTCTCTATATAATCTCATTCGCTGCCCTCTAATCATTCTCTCTAATTTCACTCAAAGCATCTCACTTCATCTCTCTCGGATTGAACCTCAAGAACAGCAGCCAACGATTCACCCAGCAAGCATAGCTCATTCTCGATTCACATGGCAGCCCAACAAATTCAAGCCAAGGTTTCACCTTTAACTCCCCTACTTCTTCACTTCACTTTCGATTTAGAAACCCATTTTCATGTTCATGTTTTTGTGTGTTATTATGTATTTTTTCTGCATAACTGTCCGGCCGGTAATATGCCCGGAATAATGTGTCCGGCCGGTACAATTTTTATCTGAAATGTATCCGGTCGGACACATTTTTCCGGGCACTTCACCGGCCGGACAGATTCTATATACGCATGAAATACTTTATTCTATCTATCTGTGTGTTTATATTAATTATTACTATTTTATTGAATTTAATTTAATTATAATTGTTTAATTATTAATTATTGAATTATTATTGCTTTGTTTTGCTGGGTATTACATTGAATTTTTTATGTTTATTTTGTGCAATTGAATAAAATAAAGTATTTTACGCCTATAGAGCAACTGTCCGGCCGGTAATATGCCCGGAATAATGTGTCCGGCCAATACAATTTTTATCTAAAATGTATCCGGCCGGACACATTTTTCCGGGCACTTCACCGGCCGGACAGATTCTATATACGCATGAAATACTTTATTCTATCTATCTGTGTGTTTATATTAATTATTACTATTTTACTGAATTTAATTTAATTATAATTGTTTAATTATTAATTATTGAATTATTATTGCTTGGTATTAATTAAATTGCAGTTTTTTTGTTTATTTTATGAAATTGAATAAAATAAAATATTCTATGCCTATATAGTGACTGTGTGTTAATATTGTTTAACAATGTTTCATTGTTAATTCATAATATTGTTTAACAATGTTCATTTTGTCGAGAATAAAATAAAATATTCTGCATATTTTACTATTTTTTATGTATTTTGCTATTTGTATTATTTTTTAATATTTTACTGAATTTAATATGGTTTTCATTTTGTAAATGAATAGGCGAATGTCCCATATCTTCGTCTCGACACTATTGACCAGACGGAGGTAACTATCAGCACATACTTGACACGCACCCGTCGTGCGGTGCGGACAAAATACTTGTGTATGCCCGATACAGACAATACACGCTCCTACGTCTCACAGCAAGAAACAAGTCTTAGTGGCAAGTGTAGGGTCGAATCTCACAGGGAGTGAGGAACCACTTTGTTCTCCGACGACAAACTGAGGTGTCACAGGTCTCAATCTGTATACTCTGCACAAGAAATTAACAAAATCAATAATAACAAAGGGGTGAGGTTATTCGGTTAGGTCATAACTGTTGTCAACATTCGTTTCGGTCATAGGCATACTGATGATCCGTCCATGGTCCATATAAACCCAAGGCGTGGCCCAAAGACATTGGGGCGTTTCAAGGGGGTATACTTCACATTTAGGATGGTTGATCCCATTGTGGTCACTTGGTCCGAAGGTCACACAATCCCCGGTCACAAGGCAGTGCTTCACTCCTCCTTAGGTAGTAGTCATACCTGTTACTCACCAAGTATGACCCTCACCAACCTTCTCTCCCGAGGTCCCCAACTCTGCACTTTGAGTGACACATGCCTCCTGGACACAACCATTTCCGGCTTGTTAGCCGACCAGTCATAGACATGCTACGGCGCAAAAGTTACCTTCCTTGTTTGATAACCATGGCTTGATCCCTCGTCACAGTTGATGGATATTCTCTAGAGAAGCCCAAGACTGAGGAAGGACAGTGTATCCCATCAATCCTTTCCCCACCTTCCGGATCTACAACGCCTTTTGTTGACGCTGCTCAGCTACTCGGTCTTGGGTATACCGGTTGTCACGCCCTGATATACCCTGGCCTTTGCTTGACACGGACAACGTTTTACCGAACGGAGATCACCCGTTAGGCCCCTACTGCCCATGGTTTCGAACAGATCCTTCCGGAACCACGAGACTCAACCGAAAGAACAAATGCCTCACGAATGTTTACATGTTGACAACAATTATTTCCACCCCTTAAACCTCACCTAAGGAACTACTCACAAATAGCAGAATTCACAAATGCGAATTGAATTAAACACATCATGTAACAAAATGAAATACTTGATTAATAGAAATGATACCTACGTCCTCGAGCCTTGAATCTTGTTCGAATGAAAACACAACGGAAAATAGAAAGTAATACTGGAATGTAGATTGTTTTAAATGCCACACACGACAGGATCAAAGTAGTAAACTAAATAAAACAGAGTTTCAAAAGTGCCAAGAGCCCTTTCACGCTGCACACATCCTCCTTTTATACTGCTGCATGGTAAAGGTCCAACCCCAGCGGCGCCAGCTCCATATCTTCAACGAGATCTTCTTTCCTTCTTTAGCTCAATCCGTGATTGATCTAATTGAAGATAGCTTCCAGCTGCTTGCTGTAGTCAACCTTTCCCTTTCTTCCGATGCTTCTAGCTCCTTCCTCCTTCCTCTCTTTGCTTCTTCCAAATCCCCGAGATTTACTTTCCTTTTCTGGCTTCGACTGTCTGCTTCTCATTGTAGTGGTCAGACGGATTGCTTCCTTTGGTTTGATTCATACCAGGTGGGTTGCTTCAGGTTCCCATGCCCCAAGTTAGATTGGAGAGGTACTGCGGCCGAAGCTCCATGCTGGTAAACATGACATTGCAATCTGGGCCTGGTAATGCCCATTCCAACCACATTCTTTCTGTTTCCGCTCTACTGGCCCTTCCTTCCTCAACAACTTTATTCTCCCCTAGACAGACCTGAACTGACACAAATAAAGAGAAAAAGATGGTCAAATGGCCCAAAAGTCGAAGACGCATCACACCCACACACTTAAAACATACTTGCCCTCAAGTATGTAGGTGGATTCACAAAAGACACGGACAAAAAGATTGAAAGGAAAGAAATAAAACAACGAGACACGAAACTTGCACCAACATCAGGATCAGATCATACTGACATGCACCATTCAGTTCAGTCAAACCACAAACCAAAGAGTAATTGACTCATCCAAAAACACCTAGCGGATGGACTCGAATTTATACGAGGTCGTCCTAGGGTGGTAAGGTGACTCAAGTCGTCTCTCAAGGAAGACTTAGCAGGGCTTCAATTGTGCTACTCACAAGTACAGAAATAAAACCTAAACACTCTAATCGGGTAATTGGGTCTGACACTATCTCGCGCTCTAATCTCCACAACATGGACAGAAAAAAACACTAAACATTAACTAATGCAGGGGACATGAACAACTAAGAACACAAGTATTAAACATGAAGACTATCAACTTAGGGTTTCAATCGAGCACTCCAACCAAACGATCACCAACTTATGAACCAACAGTGATTAATAATTACCTAGGCATGAAACTAATTAAACATCAATTCAAACTCGAGAAAACTTCAAAGACTATTAAAGAGATTATTAAAACATTCACCAATAAGATAAATCCGAAAGCAACATTAACAATCCAACGATTCACACAATTCATTAAGATCAACGTCAACAATCTCAAACATCACATTCATCATCATCACATTCATCAAGCATAAACTAAGGAATTCAAATAAACCAAAGGATTCGAATTACTAAGGAAAAGAAATGAGTTCTTACACAACGTAGCAATCCAATGGAAAATAATCCGATGAAAGGGTAGTTGGAATCACAAGCGATCCGATGAATCCCAAAAGCGAAAGTAAAAGTTTAGAAACTCTAAAACAATGGAAAAAAGTGGAAAATCGCCCTAGAGGCTGTTCTGATCGAAGGTGTAGAGAAAAACCCTAAAAATGGGTTTTTATACGAAAATCTGTAACTGCCGGATTCGCACAAGGACGGCGGCGCCGTGAGACGGCGGCGCCGTGGACGGCGGCCGCCGTGGGACGGCGCCGCCGTGGGACGGCGCCGCCGTGGGACGGCGCCGCCGTGAGGGGGCTTCGCAGATTCATGCCAAAAGATGCACGGCCCGCGCCTTGAGGCCGCGGCCGCCGTATCCACGGCGGCCGCCGTGAGACGGCGGCGCCGTGAGGTTGCCTTCGGAAATTTGCTCCAACAAGGCTGAAAATGCTTGACAATGCTCGAATCCTGCACATGACGAAGTATACCCAAAAAGATCATCGAGCACGTGAAATATAAGGTAAAAAGTCATGAAACACGCTCGAATGCAAAGCAGAACACACGCAGAAACTGCCCAAAAATGAGGTGAACAACCCCCCCACACTTAAATCCTTGCTTGTCCTCAAGCAACAATCACAACATCGACAGAAAGTTTTCAAGCGATTCTTCTCACCAAACAAACACAAACCAGTCCAAGTCCTTCAAGATATCAACGTCCCTCAATCAAGTGTTCAAAGCTAAGATTTTAAGATGCAACAACAAAATGATACAACTCAATCCGATCAGACCCAATTCTCCGCTAAGGGTGAATTTCCTAATGCATTTTCCTTTACAATCATGTCTCATTCCTCTTTCATATGCTTTCACGTTACTCATTTCACTTCTCTTTTTTTTTTTTTTTGGGGGTCTAGTTATTTTTGCTCTTAATAGATGGGCCAAAATTCACGAGATTGTACTTTTGGAGGTGATCCAAAGTGTTCTCGTGTGGTTTCCCATGCTCATAATAAAATCATTAGAGGAGCAGAGACCCAGACTATCAGAAACTCAACAACCAACCAAACAATTTTCAAAACAGAGACAGACATTAGGAAAAAACACTGAAAACACTCCCCTTAGCATCTACCGGACAAATCACGTCAAGAGTTGCTCATCAGGGTGTTGCACCAAAACCTTGAACTAATTACACTTCGTTGGGGCAAATCAATCAAGAAAAACAAGGACAACAAACCAAACAGACACAATCCAAAATCGCCAGAGAACCTCCATAAAAAATGCAATGTACTCAAAAACAGGCAAGAAAACAAGAAGAGGGGACCATTCGCCCACGACAAGCAAAAAGGGCATCACCACCAAGCATGCAACGAAGTAAAAGCTCATCAAAGAAACCGCATGCAGCACAATCAACAACACAACCAAAACAGAACCAAAAGACCCCCTCCCCCACATAGAAAAACTTGCACTGTCCTCAGGGCAAAAAGAGGAGAAAGTTAAGGAACGTCGCTGAATAGGAGTGCAGCCAATGCGGAGACAGCGATAGAGAGGGCGGCCACCAAAACCTGCAAACAAGCAACCACAAAAACCCACAAAAGAAAACAGCAGAAAACAAAAACGAACCGAAAATAAAAAGTATGTACAAAGGTGGGTAAAAGGGAAGCTCAGTAGGGGCCCGGGGGGGCCCTGGTGGCGGAACTGATCTTGGTTCTGTAGAGAGAACGACGCCCACTGCCTCTCGAGGTCGGCCATATAGCTGTTGTTGTCGGCGAGGCCCTGGTTGTATTGGGCAAATCTAGCGTCATATGCCGCCACCTGTTCACGCAAGTGCGTGACCTCGTCGCCCATGGTGTTGACACGGCCATAGACATCACCCAACTGTTGCTGCATGGGCGTCACTTGGCCTCCCAGATGGTCGAGATGACCATAGATGTCGTCAATCCGATCATAAAGGCCTCCCACGGTATCCTGCACAGTATCAAAGCGAGAATATACCTCTTGGCGAAATTGGCCGAACGACTCATCGAAGTGAGCCTGAAACTGCTGGAAGCCAGTGGAGGTGCCAGCCTGAGGATCATAGGTGAATGATGGTGGTGGTGCAAGCTCCTCCTCCTCATCCTCCTCGTTGTCCTCCTCATCCTCATGTACGACATGGCGCGCTGAGGAAGACGTGCCCACGCCCCGGTTAAGGCGTTTGGCTTGTGGGATGATGGTGAAATCAGAGGCGATAAAAGACTTCAGCTCGGAGCGATCAATCCGCCGTGACTCAGAGGGGCGCAGGTGGGAGGGAACGGTAGTCGCTGTGAATAGGCCGAAATGGAGGGCTAGGGCGGTGGAGATAGGGCTCAAAGAGGGCTTGAAACCCCCATACCGGGCCATGCTGTCAAGCTGGTTCCAGATTATAGTTGTGGCATCAATCTTCTTCTTCCTCTTGGCGCACCATAGCATATAGGCTTCGGACGTATTCACCTTGTTGGCCTGTTCCTTGCCCACAACACAAAAGGACAGGAACTTGTGTAGCACGCCGATGTCGGCATCAAAGAGTTGATTGCTCGGGGCACCCTGGCCGGTCCAGGTGGGCAGCCCTGTCAGTTCCTGCCAAGCACCCGCAGGCGTCCAAGTTTTTGGGATTCCCTTCAAGCGCTTCGGGTGAAACCCAAAGACTTCACTCATGATCCGGTAGGTGACGACGCATGGCGTATTGAGCATGCGGCAATGTAGCTCGGACTTATCGGCGGTCATGTTGAGTGTGCAAAGGAACTCCAAGTGCAATGGGAGCAAGCCCGGCGGTGTGGTCTGTGAAAACTTGTAAAGTCCCAAACTCTTCAAATGTGTCTCTACGTCTTGGTCAAGCTCCACTCGCCGGAGCAATGGCCAATCGAGACAACGAGGCTGGGTGACATGCTTCCCTTTAAGAGCCTTCCATCGAGTGCCCTCCCAGTCTTCAAAGATAGCAAAAGGTGCATTATAGACATGCCGGATGTCCTTCGGTGGCGGGGGAGGGCGTGGGATAGGCGAGGGCGGCTGGCGGCTTGAAGAAGCCGGCTGGCGGTTAGGAGAGGCCTGAGGGCTAGGCGGGGCCTCGTCCTCGTCCTCTGGTTCCTCGACAATGAGGTTGCGGCGGCACTTGTAGGTGGTGAGCGGCGCCATTGGAGGAGCTGAACGGCGGCGTGGAGCTGAACGGCGGCGGTGTGCAGACGGCGGAGGCGGTGCAGACGGCGGCGGCCGTGGAGGCGGCGGCGGCTGTGAGGCACGGCGGCGGCTGTGTAGGCGGCGGCGGTCGTGGACGGAAGACGCAGGGCTGGAGAGCGGTGGAATGCGGTGGTGCCGGTCTGGAGCTGCCTCGGCGACTGCGGCTGTGGAGGAGGCGGCGGTAGGCTGGTGGGTGGCCGGTGGTGATAGGCGTGGGTAGTGTTTGGGGGGTGGTGGGAGAGAGGTTGGTGGTGAAAGTGGGTGGGAGTGGTGGTGTTGATGGTGGTTGACGGCGGTGGTGGCTGAGTAGTGGTGGTGGTAGTCGGCAGTGGTGGTTGGTGGTGGTGGTGGCTGGCTGCTGCGGTGGGAGAGGGAGATATGAGAGAGAGGGAGGCGAGTGGGTAAAGGGAGGGAAGGGTAGGGTTTAGGTATTTAAAAAGGGAGGGGTCGGGCCGGGCTGGGGTGGGTTGGGCCGGTCTGGGTTGGGGGCACGACGGCGGCCGCTGTGGCACGGCGCCGCCGTGACCCCCTTTCGGGGTTTGGATCGAAAGTTAAAATTTTTGGTGGTTTGGAAGAGACGGCGCCCGCCGTGATGCGGCGGCGCTGTGGACGGCGGCCGCCGTGAGACGGCGCCGCCGCCCCCCCCTTTCGGCCTTTGGTGAGAAGATTCAATCAATTGTTGGTGTGCAAGCAGCGGCGCCCGCCGTGAGGCGGCGGCACCGTGGACGGCGGCCGCCGTGAGACGGCGCCGCCGCCCCCCCCTTTCGGCCTTTTGTTTGATTATGGGGCGTTTGTAACAATAAGAGGCACGGCGCCCGCCGTGAGACGGCGGCGCCGTGCAGTGCAGCTTCCAGATCCTCCCTTTTCCTGATTATGCTGACCTCCCTTGAGCCCGGTGAACGTCCGGTATACCAAAATCCTGCACCATCACAAGTTAAACTAGTAAAACACCAAAAAGAAACCCAAGGAAACCAACAAACAACACAGACACAACTCCACACAAACGAAAAGGAAAAGAGAAGAGAAAGAAAAAAAAAACGTGGGTTGCCTCCCACGAAGCGCTCTAGTTAAGGTCGAGAGCTCGACGGTAGACGGCATGTCAAAACATTGGATCGTGGAGTGCTTGAGACTCCACTACAGCGGCCACTACTTCATGCTCCAAGTAAGGCTTCACCCTATGCCCGTTGACTGTAAATTGCTCATCGGTGCCCTCCTTGGTCAACACCAGGACTCCATGATTGAGCACTTCTTTGATGATGAATGGGCCAATCCAACGGGACTTGAGCTTTCCGGGGAAAAGTTTCAACCGTGAGTTGAACAACAGTACTTTTATGCCCGGGTGGAAGTCCTTTTGCACGACCCGACGATCATGCAGTTTTTTCACTTTGTCTTTGTAGATGCGCGCATTCTCATATGCTTCATTGCGCAACTCATCGAGCTCTTCCATTTGCAATGCTCTGTGCTTCCCCGCGGTTGTAAGGTCGCAATTTGTAGCCTTGATTGCCCAATAAGCTCGGTGCTCAACCTCCACCGGTAAGTGGCATGCCTTTCCGTAGACAAGGCGGTAGGGGCTCATTCCCAGGACTCCCTTGAAGGCGGTACGGTACGCCCACAAGGCATCATTAAGCTTAAGAGACCAATCCTTACGGGAGGGTTGGACCGTCTTTTCCAGTATGCCCTTGATTTGCCGATTGCTCGTTTCGGCTTGCCCCGAGGTCTGAGGATGGTAGGGTGTGGCGACCTTGTGAGTGATTCCGTTTTTCCTCATAAGCTTCTGAAAAAGCTTGTTGCAAAAGTGTTTGCCTCCATCACTGATTATGGCCTTGGGAAAACCAAACCTACACAATATGTTCTCCTGCACGAACTTCAAGACGACATTAGCATCACATGTCCTTGTGGGGATGGCTTCAACCCACTTGGACACATAATCTACGGCAAGTAAGATATATTCAAATCCGTAAGACATAGGAAATGGGCCCATGAAATCTATGCCCCACACATCAAAAATCTCCACAACAAGGATACTCGTGAGGGGCATTTCATTCCTACGACCAATGTTCCCAGTTCTTTGACACCGATCACAAGCAAGGTAAAAAGAATGAGCATCTTTGAAAAGAGTTGGCCAAAACAAACCGGATTGGAGGACCTTATGAGCCGTTTTTTGTCCACCAAAATGCCCCCCACAATGGGCTTCATGGCAAAGCTTCAACACTTGTTGGTGCTCCACATCCGGGATGCATCTTCGAATCACCTCGTCCTTTCCCAACTTGAACAAGTAGGGGTCTTCCCAATAGTATTGCCTGCAAAGAGATAGAAAGCGCTTCCTCTCTTGGGAAGTGAGGTTAGGTCGGAGTTCTCCACAAGCAAGATAATTGACAATATCTGCAAACCACGGGACCGAAGTCAAAGCGTATGCATGCTCAAATGGGAAAGACTCATGAATAGCGGCATCGTGTGACTCTACCTCATTTTGTTCAAGTCTAGACAAGTGATCGGCCACAGAGTTTTCA
Organism: Salvia miltiorrhiza; assembly: GCF_028751815.1. NCBI lineage: Eukaryota > Viridiplantae > Streptophyta > Magnoliopsida > Lamiales > Lamiaceae > Salvia > Salvia miltiorrhiza. Next base: position 216,534 of record NC_080389.1, read on the forward strand.
CTTCCTTTCCTATCCTTAATCTCAACATCAAATTCTTGTAACAATAAAATCCAGCGGATAAGACGGGGCTTGGCTTGGGACTTAGTCAACAAATATCTAAGAGCGGCATGATCACTATGTACAATCACTTTAGACCCGATAATATAAGCACGAAACTTATCTAGAGCAAAAACCACAGCAAGCAACTCTTTTTCAGTGGTGGTGTAATTCACTTGTGCACTATTGAGAGTCAAACTAGCATAGTAAATCACACGCAACATCTTATCAACACGTTGACCAAGAACCGCACCCACGGCGGAATTAGAAGCATCACACATGATTTCAAAAGGCATTGCCCAATCGGGTGCAACCACGACTGGAGCCGTGCTCAACTTAGACTTTAGCAACTCAAACGCATGCATGCAAGCATCATTGAATTCAAAAGGCACATCTTGGGCAAGTAAACGGCATAAAGGTTGACTAATCTTAGAAAAATCCTTAATGAAACGCCGGTAAAACCCGGCATGACCTAGGAAACTTCTAATCCCTTTCACATCAATAGGTGGAGGTAATTTTTGAATGACCTCTACCTTAGCTTTATCGACCTCTATACCGTTTTTAGATACGACGTGGCCAAGAACAATGCCACTAGTCACCATGAAGTGACTCTTCTCCCAACTTAAAGTCAACCCACTAAGTATGCATCTTTTCAACACCAAATCAATTTTAGCCAAGCAATCATTAAAAGAGCAACCAAACACGGAAAAATCATCCATAAAAATCTCAACGAAATCACCTATCATTTCCACGAAGATCGACATCATGCACCGTTGGAAAGTTCCTGGTGCATTGCACAGGCCGAACGGCATCCTCTTCCACGCAAAGGTACCGAATGGAGTAGTGAATGCTGTCTTGTCTTGGTCCTCTGGTGCAATGGCTATTTGGTAATACCCTGAAAGTCCATCAAGAAAACAATAAAAATTATGACCAGCTAAATGATCAAGCATTTGATCAATAAAGGGAAGGGGAAAGTGGTCCTTTTTGGTAGCGGCATTCAATTTCCTGTAATCGATGCACATACGCCATCCCGTCACGGGGCGGGTTGGCACCAACTCTTGATCATCATTAAGGACGACAGTGATCCCTCCTTTCTTCGGCACCACATGCACCGGACTAACCCACTCACTATCGGCGATTGGGTAGATGATCCCTTCCGCTAATAGTTTGAGGATTTCCTTGCGAACCACATCCATGAGGACCGGATTCAATCTCCGTTGGCCATCTCTCTTGGGCCTCGCCCCTTCCTCAAGGTGGATCTTGTGCATGCACGTGGCGGGGCTTATGCCTTTAATATCGGCAAGACCCCATCCGAAAGTTGCCTTGTTGTTTCGTAAAACCTCCATCAATGCCAATTCTTGCTCTTGCGTGAGCTCGGCAGATATGATCACGGGCTTTTCCGCCTTTCCTTCCAAGTATACATACTTGAGGTTCTTGGGGAGCTCCTTGAGCTCCAAGGTTGACTTCATCTTTGTGGCATATTCCATCACCACGGTCTCTTCCATGGGGAGCTTAGCTCTGCGGGCCTGCTCTCTTTCTTCTTCTTCGCGGGCAAACTCCTCCATGTCCGCGGACCCTGCAAAAGCCTCAACAATTTCTTGCTCCTGCACAAAGAACATCTCGGCCAAGCCATCAATAGCATCAATGTAAGAACATTCATTAGTGAGTGAGGAAGATGGCATAGCACGATTATGATGCACAGAGAAAGACACTGACTCTCCTAACACAGTCATTTTAATTGTGCCATTTTTAACATCTATCAGAGTGTTAGTAGTCGCCATGAATGGTCTTCCTAGCAAAAGGGTATGTTCTTTGCCATTTTCATGTACCTCTCCTATCTCCAAGACAACAAAGTCAACAGGTATAATCAACCCGCCCACTCTAACCAGGATATCTTCAACTACCCCATGAGGATACCTCACCGACCTATCGGCTAATTGCAAGCACATACGAGTGGGCTTCAAATTTCCTAACTCTAATTGCTTGAAAATAGAGTAAGGCATTAAATTTATTCCAGCCCCCAAGTCTAGCATCCCCGAAGCCTCCTTACCGTTTCCCAAGGCAATATTAATGACAAAGCTACCTGGATCTCGTTGCTTGGTCGGTAAGGGCTGTTGCATTATGGAGTTTGCAACTTCAGACACCAAAATCTTCTCGTTGTCCTCGAACCTCCTCTTCTTGGAGGCCAGCTCTTTAAAGAATTTCAAGTAAGCTGGGACATTTCTGATCACGTCGAGCAACGGCAAGTTCACGTTCACCTTTGCCAGCATGTTATAGAAATCGGTGAACTGCTGGTCCAGCTTTTCATTCTTCAACCGGCTTGGATAGGGAACCGGTGGCTTATATGGCTTGGCAGCCTTGTGGAGCTTCACTTCGGGTTCCTTTTCTTTCTCCTTCTCCTCCGTCAATTGCGGTGGCTCCTTCTCCCGCTCCTCCATGCGGGCTTCCTTGAGTGGTTCTTCCATAGGGGCTTCTACTTTGTTGTTCACAACCTTCCCACTGCGTAAGACAGTCACTGCTTGAGCTTGGTGAGGCTGCAATCCTTGACCATGTAACTTCCCCGGTTGTTGCTGCTGTTGCATCTGGTTCAAGGCTCCAGAAAGCTGACCCACGGTCGTCTCGAGACGCTTAATTGTGGCCGACTGCGACTCCATGCCCTGTTTAGTCATCTCCATGAAAGATTGCATAGTGTCTTCTAGAGATGGCTTCTGCGGTGGGGCTTGCTTCTGCAACTGCTGGGGAGCATTCTGGTATTGTTGCTGCTGCTGAAAATTCCCTTGCTGCATCGGGAACTGTTGATACTGCTGATACTGCGGGGGTTGCTGCTGCTGCTGATAAGCTTGAGGGTAGTTCTGCTGCTGAGCAAAGGGGAACTGTTGTTGAGGTGGGTAGAACTGCTGCTGGTTTTGATACCCAAACTGCTGTGGAGGTCGGCGGAATTGATTGCCTTGGTTGGGTCCTGATCCTTGGCCTGGGGCCTGATTCCTCCATCCAGAGTTCTGCTGAGTTCTCCACCCCGAGTTGGAATTCTGCTGCCCTTGGTTATATATGGGTCTCTGTTCAAATTGAGGCCTCCCTGGGTATCCTTGGGCAGCATAGACCTCTGCCTCTCCTTCAGGTGTGAACTCCCCCATTCGGTGGCACTCGTTGGTTCCGTGGCTATAATCGCCACATATGCCACATCCTTCCGCCGGCGATGTTTGAGCTGGCGGTGCTTGAACGGGTTGAGGCTCCACCTGGTTCATTCTTAGATTCTGAACTTGCCTCATCAAGTCTGCTACTTGCTTCTGCAGTTCATTGTTTGGGGCTACAGCATGGGCTTCGACTCTCCTTCCTCTTACTGATTTCTGTTGAGAACTGGCGGCCAGTGTATCAAAAATCTCCTTGAGCTCATCAGCTGTCTTTCGGGCAATGTTGCCCCCAGCGATACTGTCCACCATGAATTGTGCCGTCTGAATCAACCCGTCATAGAAAAACTGCATCAACATGACGGGTGCTAACTGGTGCTGTGGGCACTGGCGGAGGAGCTCTTGGAATCTCTCCCAAGCCTCGTGGAGAGGCTCGTCAGCTCCTTGTAGGAAGTTCATGATCTGGCTCCTAATCTCCTGTGTCTTGTGGTTGGGGTAGTACTTAAGCATGAACTTCTCGCACGCCTCTCCCCATGTAGTGATGGAGTTCGGCGGCAAGGACAATAACCATGTTCTAGCCCGGTCCTTGAGTGCATACGGTAAGCACTTGAGCCTCAACTGATCCTCGGTGAGCTCCAACAATGGAAAGGTCTGCACTTGAGTGCAGAAGTCACGGATGAACTGTAGGGCGTCCTCACTCGGCATCCCATGAAAGAGCGGCAGCAGGTTCGAATCATTTGGCTTCAAATTATAATTCCGGACCGCCGTGGGCAACACTATCGCTGAAGTGCTAGTGTTCCCAATGACCGGCCTGGAGAAATCCCCCATGTATTGGACGTTCTGCTCTGCCATGGTCTTTTGGTCAGGATTAGGCAGAGCTTCTTCTTCTCCTTCCGAGTGCAACGGAGGTGTATCCTCAACGGCTCCCAGAATGGTGTTGGAAGCGATTCTCTCTTCACAGTTTTCCTCTCGAAACTGTGATTCCACAAGACTTCTCGAACTGGACTCGGACCCCTCCTCCAGGCTTAAAAGGACCTCACGAAGTCGGTGAATGTTGTCGTAGTAGGGTGCAAGCTTTCTCTTCAAGCTTCTGCGTCCCTGCATACACAACACGAACAAACAAATCAAACGCACCGGAGGGAGAGAATAACCAAGTCAAAAGAAAGAAGAAAAATAAACACGAAAACAAATGCAACACAATCAAATGCCTAAAGCCTTCCCCGGCAACGGCGCCAAAATTTGACTCATCCAAAAACACCTAGCGGATGGACTCGAATTTATACGAGGTCGTCCTAGGGTGGTAAGGTGACTCAAGTCGTCTCTCAAGGAAGACTTAGCAGGGCTTCAATTGTGCTACTCACAAGTACAGAAATAAAACCTAAACACTCTAATCGGGTAATTGGGTCTGACACTATCTCGCGCTCTAATCTCCACAACATGGACAGAAAAAAACACTAAACATTAACTAATGCAGGGGACATGAACAACTAAGAACACAAGTATTAAACATGAAGACTATCAACTTAGGGTTTCAATCGAGCACTCCAACCAAACGATCACCAACTTATGAACCAACAGTGATTAATAATTACCTAGGCATAAAACTAATTAAACATCAATTCAAACTCGAGAAAACTTCAAAGACTATTAAAGAGATTATTAAAACATTCACCAATAAGATAAATCCGAAAGCAACATTAACAATCCAACGATTCACACAATTCATTAAGATCAACGTCAACAATCTCAAACATCACATTCATCATCATCACATTCATCAAGCATAAACTAAGGAATTCAAATAAACCAAAGGATTCGAATTACTAAGAAAAATAAATGAGTTCTTACACAACGTAGCAATCCAATGGAAAATAATCCGATGAAAGGGTAGTTGGAATCACAAGCGATCCGATGAATCCCAAAAGCGAAAGTAAAAGTTTAGAAACTCTAAAACAATGGAAAAAAGTGGAAAATCGCCCTAGAGGCTGTTCTGATCGAAGGTGTAGAGAAAAACCCTAAAAATGGGTTTTTATACGAAAATCCGTAACTGCCGGATTCGCACAAGGACGGCGGCGCCGTGGACGGCGGCCGCCGTGGGACGGCGCCGCCGTGAGGGGGCTTCGCAGATTCATGCCAAAAGATGCACGGCCCGCGCCTTGAGGCCGCGGCCGCCGTATCCACGGCGGCCGCCGTGAGGTTGCCTTCGAAAATTTGCTCCAACAAGGCTGAAAATGCTTGACAACGCTCGAATCCTGCACATGACGAAGTATACCCAAAAAGATCATCGAGCACGTGAAATATAAGGTAAAAAGTCATGAAACACGCTCGAATGCAAAGCAGAACACACGCAGAAACTGCCCAAAAACGAGGTGAACAGTAATGAATATGCATACAGTACGATAGTAGTCTCTCTCTCTCTTAAGTACCGGGCTAAGTGTATACACTCTTACTTTGCTGTACTAGTTCTTCTATGAGTTCGATTGAAAACTACAAGTGGAACACACTAGTATGACTCATCAGAGGGTCTTTGATTGGTTGTAATGAGGTATACGGAGCAAAGGTGGGATAAATATGGTTCAGTGGCTAATTCAGTATCACCTATACCCAGCATATATATTCAGTAAAAACACAACCAACTTCTATTCCCCTGTTTTAATAGGGACCACTTTTCTTTGATTTTTGGCATCATTTATCATTCATTTTTTTTTTGTGCCCAGATTTTCTTTCTTTTCTCCAATTCCTTGTTCACCATTTCACGCTCCATAACAATTCTTTCTTTTAGATATAGCAACAGAAAAGCTCAAGAAAGAATAAGTTCGGCTCAAATTGGCACAACAAGGGATTTTATCATTTTTATCAACAAAGAAAAATTATGGGGCCCTAATCAGAGAAATGTGCCCTGATCACACAAGTCATTACTAGCAATAGAAGTCCTCAAACAAAATCTAGATTCCCTAGCACAGCAAAGTCTCACCAGAAATATGCGATTTTTCATAAATTTGGCCCTGATCTCACTGGTGGGGTACTATCTGTAAGCTCACAACTACTATCATGCATACCATACTCAACTATCAAATCAAACCATAACCGAAATCAACATGCATATTCTTATCACCATCAAATAGTGCAAGTGAGACTCGACTCAAACAAGACTCTAAAGACACTAAAACATGAAAATCAAAAGACAAAATAAAACCTAATCTAAGAGTTCAGGGTAAGAGAACTTAATCATTTTGGTCGGAGGACCTATCCTCCGCATCCAGCCGGTCCATGATTGCCTTAAAGCCAGCGTCCATTGCTTCCCTCAGGGTTGTTATCTCCGCGCTCAGCATCAACAGCTCGTCCTTTACCTCCTTCATCTCGGCCAACAACATAACACTCTCGCTACTAACAAGGCGAGGTGCATCCTGCTCTTGTGGTCTCCTCGATTCTGGCCTGATCGCTGCTCCTTCAGGGTATACCAAACGGTACCTTCCGCTTTCGTCGGCCTCAACCACCCTCCAGCGCACAAACCTGCCGAGGTCGAGAAAGCGATTCTCGGCCAGAGCGGTGTCATCCGGGTTCTCCACGTCGAACTTGATGAGCTTCTCTGCTAGGATGGTCACTAGAGGGCATAGGGAGAGAAACTTGTTAGTATGGGTGACCCCATACTGGAACTGCAGTGCCACGGTGAACCCGAAGTTCACCCTTTACTTCTCCGTCATGCACCACAACAGGAACACTTCCTGTTGAGTGACCAGGTTAGAACCCTCCAACCGACCATAAATGTTGTAGGCCAGCCACCTGTAGCAGATCTGCAGGGCAGGGTCCCAAATCTCGTTCGACTTGCTGATGTTTTTGACATATTTGGTCCCGGTAGACAACAATGACCAGTAGTGGTCAATCTGACTTCTCCACTCCGGTGGGGCTATGGTTTCTGCTTGCCTGTACTCCTCTTCATAAACATCCCTGGCTTCAATCACCCCTAGGTGGATGTTCAGATCATTGATCGAGATCGGAAACATCCTACTTTGCAACTGGAACCGCAAAGTACCCGGGGTCTCAATCGTGTAATTTCCCTTGGGCTTAAACTCAACAGTGCCCATGAATTTCTCCTTCGTCTGACTGGCTAAGACCGGCTCCTCGGTAGCTTTGATAGAGGTTTCCTTAGAGGCGGTTCGTCTGGTGGTCCCTTTTGTCGAAGGTCGGGGCTTGGTAGCCTTCTTCTTTGCCGGAGGTTGAGTGCTTCCAGAACCAGTTTCACCCTTAGTCTTTGCCATTGCGGGTTTTTGGAATTGAGAGAGTGTTTGAAAAGTTAGGGTTTTGGGTAGGAATTCAGGGGACCAGGTGGTTTTTCTTCTTTTTAAAGTGGTAATAGCGGTTACTGAAATTGAAGGCAGCGGGAGGTAGTGAAGATCGTGTGTAGCGGTTATGGAGGTTTAGGGTTTTGGGAGAAGTGTTTAAGGGAAGTGGGGATGACGGTTATGGCAGATTTTAAAATTAAGGAAAGAAAAATCTCTCCAAGATTTGAATTTCAAATTTTCCTTCGGAAACCCAAACGTTCCCGTCCCATCATGTCAGAATGCTGCCTCCGCCTCTCTGACGTCACCCCTTCCCAGTCAGACCTCTCCTGCTCCGCGAACTTCCCAATCTTCCACCTACACACTTTGCAACGCAAAGTGGGTTTGAATTCTCCACTGGGCCTCCGCCCTTTCTTACTCTTCCGGCCTAACTTACCTGCAGGTTAGTCCATCCAAACAAAACAAAACAACTTAAAAAGAAAAGAAAAGAAAATTCGGTAAAGATCATACCGAAGCACAGCACTGGGTTGCCTCCCAGTAAGCGCTCTTGTTTCCCGTCTTGAGCTCGACTTCTCCTTCATTTTTATTCGTACACCGGGTCGAGAAGGTGGCATTCCTCCTTCTCCTTTTCCACTTCAGCAAGCTCATGGTAGGGCTTCAGTCGATGCCCATTCACCACGAACGTATCAACTCCATTGTGATCGTACACTTCTATACTCCCATTTGAGAAAATCTCTTTAATCACGAATGGTCCTGACCATTTCGAACGAAGTTTCCCAGCCATCATCTTGAATCGTGAATTAAAAAGTAAGACCTTTTGTCCCACCAAGAATTCCTTCTTTCTGATCTTGGCATCGTGGATCCTCCTGGTTCGCTCTTTATAGAGCACCGCATTGTCGTAAGCCTCCAACCGAAGCTCTTCCAGCTCACTCAGCTGTAACTTTCTTGCTTCTCCAGCTAGCGTCATACTGAAGTTAATTTGCTTGATTGCCCAGTACGCCTTATGTTCGATTTCCACCGGCAGATGACATCTTTTCCCATAAAGCAATCGGAATGGGGACATTCCAATGGGTGTTTTGAAAGCAGTTCGGTATGCCCATAGCGCGTCTCCCAAATGGTTGTTCCAGTCCTTGCGGTTAGGGTGTACCACCTTTTCCAGAATGCTCTTTATCTCTCTATTGGAAATCTCAGCCTGGCCATTTGCTTGGGGGTGATATGATGTGGTGACTTTGTGTGTCACACCCACCTTCTTGGTTAGTGCTCTGATAGTGGCATTACAGAAATAAGAACCTTGATCACTGATTAGGATTTTGGGTATACCATGCCTCTCGAACACTTGCTCCTTCAGAAAATTGGCCACGGTATGTGCATCATTGCTTGCAGTTGCTCTGGCTTCGACCCATTTTGACACGTAGTCAACTGCTACCAGAATGTATTCGTAGTTCTTTGACTTCGGAAAAGGTCCCATAAAGTCAATTCCCCACACATCGAAAATCTCCACTGGCATGATTGGAACTTGCGGCATTTCATCCTTTTTGGTAATGCCTCCAGTTATCTGGCACTTCGGGCAGCTCTGTACCCATTTCTTTGCATCCGCGAATATGGTAGGCCAGTAGAATCCACTCTCTAGAATTCTGTGGGCCGTGCGCTTTCCTCCTAAATGCCCACTGTTTGTTGTTCCATGACACATGTCTAGAATGCGTGCATGCTCATCCTCGGGTATGCACCTCCGTATGACCTGATCTGCTCCAATCCTCCAAAGATATGGGTCCTCCCAGTAATAGAATCGTGCTTGCACAAGTAACTTCCTCTGCTCGAACCTTGTCAATCCTGAGGGTAGTTCCTTAGTGATCAGATAGTTGGCTATATCCGCATACCATGGCTCCTGATTGGTTAGGGCATGCAGTTCTTCTCCTCCTGTTCGGGTGCATACAGAGTATAGCTTTTCGTTTTGCCCATACTGAGCCAATAACTTCGGTTTGCTTGTTTATGTTCCTTCAGCTAGATAGACCTCCTGAATTAACTCTTTGATTTTCTGATCTACTTCCACCTCAGCTTCCATGGTACTTTCTCGGAGAGAGTAAAGTTCCAAGATGGCTTCCTTCATCTCATCATCCTCCATATGTTCCGCATCCCGATCAGTCAGACCGTACTGAATCACTTTCTCTGTGGTATCCCTGGAACCAAAAGTCATTCCCTGTTCTTGCACCAAGGGTTCAAACACATCGATCATGTCCACCGTTTCCATTGCTTATTTCCTCTTCATGGTTTCATAGATGTTGAATTCTTCTTGAACTCCATCGAATTCACATGTCAAAATTCCAGTTTTTATGTCGATCTTGGTTCCCGCGGTCATCATGAATGGTCTCCCCAATAGTATGGCATTCTCTCCAGTTTCTGGTCCGGTGTCTAGAACATAGAAGTCAGCTGGGAAAATCAAATCCCCGACCTTAATCAATACGTCCTCCACCACTCCTTCAAGATAGGCGTTGGATCTGTCAGCTAACTGTATGACCACACGAGTGTTCCGCATCTCACCAATATTTAATCTCCTATATACAGCCAATGGCATCACATTAATGGAAGCTCCCAAGTCCATCATGGCCTTATCCATGTTTGTTCCGCCAATGTTGCACGGAATGGTAAACATCCCTGGATCTTTCCGCTTCGTAGGTAGCTTTCGTTGGATCACCGCCGAGACACTCTCTCTCATCACATAGCGGACTTCTTCCTCCATCTTGACTTTTCTCGAACAAAGGTCTTTCAAGAATTTGGCATACTTTGGAATTTTCCTGATAGCATCGAGCAGGGGTATGCTTAGCTCCACTTTCTGAAACATCTTCATCATTTCACTTGCCTCTCTTTCTTTCGCTTTCTGTCTCAGGCGTCCTGGGTAGGGTGCATCGGTTAGATTGCTACCTCTAGTCTGTTCAGCAGTTAGATCCTTACCGCTTTTATTCAGATTTCCCAGAATTAGTTCAGCTTCAGCCAACAACTCTTCTTCCTTTTCCTCTCCTTCTGGAAAGTCAGCTAGCACGACTTGAGCGTGTTCTCTGGGGTTGATTCTCATGGCTGGGAGCTTACCAGCGTTCTTCTCCAATTTGGCCACTGCCTTAGTCAAGTGACTAATCTGCTGGTTGGTTTGGTTCATGCCGACACGAATTTCATTGCGAAATTTCTCGCTCTCCTTAGCCATGTTTTCGATGGTTTCTTCCCATGGGGCCCTCCGATGTGGTGGTTGGTACGGAGGTTGCTGTTGTTTCTGATTGTGGTGCTGGGGTGGTCCCAGCTGATACTGTTGTTGATGTTGGTTGATTGTACTGAGGGCGTTGCATCGGTATCCCCATATTGTTCTGCTGTTGGGGCTGACCATCTTGCTTCCACCGAAAGTTGGGGTGATCCCTCCACCCTGGATTGTAAGTGTTTGCAAAAGGATCATACTTCCGTGGATTCCCATCATGTCCTCCAATGGCATTAACATCAACAATGTCCTCACCGAAATTTGGACAGTTTTCAGACTGATGCCCGGTGGCATCGCAAAGGCCACACTGACGAATCTTCTTCGGTATGGTTAGACCCGATAGAAGTTCCTTGAGTTCGTTCATGCTTTTCTCCATAGTTTTCTCCAGCTTGGACATCTCCTCTTTCTCTTCAGTTTTTCTTGGTATTTCTAGATTTCTTTCATGCCTTTCATCGCGGGATTCTTCTGCCATGGTGCCCAACAATTGAAAGATCTCCAACGGAGTCTTACTCATCAATGATCCATTACAGGCTGCTAGGACCAAACTGTGATCATTTCTCCACATGCCCTTTACAAAACTCTCCACTTGATCTTTTGGAGATATTTGGTGATGGGGACAGTTGCTTAGCATTCTCTTGAATCTCGTCCAATATTCGTAGAAGGATTCTAGCCCATCTTGCCTTATGCTGCGGATGTCCCATCTCATCCGCTCCACTCTTGATGCTGGGAAGAATTCTTCCAAGAAAGCCTGTTGCAGTTGTGCCCATGTCGTGACACCACCTGCGGGTAGGTCATACAGCCATCTTCCCGCGTTGTCCACCAGGGTAAAAGGGAAGAGTATCAGCTTGACATACTCTTGCTGCTCGTCACTGGATTGATGCATGATTGTCATTTCAAAATCTTGGAGATGAGTGTGAGGATCATCTCCAGGGTATCCATTAAACTTTGGTAAGATCTGAAGTAAAGAGGGCTTCAGATCATACCGACGAGGTGCGAACAGGTTTACTGGTAAGGTGATTCCGTTCGGTCTCAAGTTGAGATTAGTTGGGTATGCCAATTGTCTGAGGGTCTGCTCCGGTATGGCTTCTACCTGATCGGTTTCTGCCATAGCTTCGCGTCTCGCTATTCGTGCTCCTACGCGCAGTCGTCTTTCGGTACGGTCAATATCAGGATCAAACATCAATGCTCTTACAACTCTACGAGTTCCACGCATGCACCAGTAGCGGAAAATGGAATGAGGAGAGAACAAAATTGTTGCGCGTCACTCCCCGGCAACGGCGCCAATTTTGACACGCACCCGTCGTGCGGTGCGGGCAAAATACTTGTGTATGCCCGATACAGACAATACACGCTCCTACGTCTCACAATAAGAAACAAGTCTTAGCGGCAAGTGTAGGGTCGAATCCCACAGGGAGTGAGGAACCACTTTGTTCTCCGACGATAAACTGAGGTGTCCCAGGTCTCAATCTGTATACTCTGCACAAGAAATTAACAAAATCAATAATAACAAAGGGGTGAGGTTATTCGGTTAGGTCATAACTGTTGTCAACATTCGTTTCGGTCATAGGCATACTGATGATCCGTCCATGGTCCATATAAACCCAAGGCGTGGCCCAAAGACATTGGGGCGTTTCAAGGGGGTATACTTCACATTTAGGATGGTTGATCCCATTGTGGTCACTTGGTCCGAAGGTCACACAATCCCCGGTCACAAGGCAGTGCTTCACTCCTCCTTAGGTAGTAGTCATACCCGTTACTCACCAAGTATGACCCTCACCAACCTTCTCTCCCGAGGTCCCCAACTCTGCACTTTAAGTGACACATGCCTCCTGGACACAACCATTTCCGGCTTGTTAGCCGACCAGTCATAGACATGCTACGGCGCAGAAATTACCTTCCTCGTTTGATAACCATGGCTTGATGCCTCGTCACAGTTGATGGATATTCTCTAGAGAAGCCTAAGACTGAGGAAGGACAGTGTATCCCATCAATCCTTTCCCCACCTTCCGGATCTACAACGCTTTTTGTTGACGCTGCTCAGCTACTCGGTCTTGGGTATACCGGTTGTCACGCCCTGATATACCCTGGCCTTTGCTTGACACGGACAACGTTTTACCGAACGAAGATCACCCGTTAGGCCCCTACTGCCCATGGTTTCGAACAGATCCTTCCGGAACCACGAGACTCAACCGAAAGAACAAATGCCTCACGAATGTTTACACGTTGACAACAATTATTTCCACCCCTAAAACCTCACCTAAGGAACTACTCACACATAGCAGAATTCACAAATGCGAATTGAATTAAACACATCATGTAACAAAATGAAATACTTGATTAATAGAAATGATACCTACGTCCTGGAGCCTTGAATCTTGTTCGAATGAAAACACAACGGAAAATAGAAAGTAATACTGGAATGTAGATTGTTTGGGCATTGGAGCGCGTCCCGGGATTCAGACAGATGGTGGCAGCATCTAGTGGTGATCCGACAGCGCACCCTAGATGTTTGAGATGGATTTTTAGGGCTAAGCCTCGGCTTCACGATTTGCGAGATCTATTCGAGGGACAGGTAATCAGTTATTTCAGATTTAGTGTTTCACCGTTACTGGTTTTACTTATGTTCTAAGATATTATCTATGTTGCTTTCTAGGGTGGTGTCTTGGGTCTGGAACCCGATGAGCACGAGCTGGTGAGTAACTACTTCATATCAGCGCCGACACCGGGCGAGCTCTCGGTGAGATTCAAATCCCCTTAGAATCCATTAGCTCGGGGTGTCCAATTTCCACAGCACACCAGAGCCCGTGTTGTGGAGAAGCGCGAGGACGAGGAGGATGTAGCTAGTCAACCTCGTATGACTCGCAGTCAGAGTGTTCGGGGCCCTGTGAGGGATGCTCGACCCCACGAGCCGGCTCGTCATTCAGTTGATCCGGGAAAGCGCCCAGCGCCGCATACTTCTTCATCGTCGAGCGGATCTCAGCCTGTATCCAGTCCTAGCGAGGATGAAGTGGACCGTAAATGGGTCAAGAAGACGATCCGTCAGGAGATGAAGAAGTTCTTCGACAAATTATACGATAAACTGAAGGGCAAGGGCAAAAAGGATAGGGGAAAGAGCAAACATTTTCGAGGTTCTGACTCCCCTGATGATTACCAGCAACGGTCTCCTCCAAAGAACAGAGCCGATCCCAGCGCTTCAGGGCCCAGCGCTTCAGGGCCAAGCGATTCACATCCCTGCGACGACGATCCCCGCGATGAAGAACCACGCCATCCAGAGACCCAGCATTATGATCCACGCCCTTCAGATTATGATTCTCACCCTGCAGAGACCCGGAATTATAATGAGCAGTGGCAGGCCATTATGCAGGGTCAGAGCGACTACAAACCGGCTATGCAGAATTTTGACTGGTCGACCTGATCACTATTTTTATAGCAACAAAAACTGCAACTAAACAGTGTAATTGTAGCACAGAAATAGCAAGCAGAGTATCGTATCCACATAGACTATTATGACGAAATCACTATATCTATTTCCTAAACAGACTCTCACAGTATGCAGGTAAACGAAAACAGGAAGGTTTAATTAACTTAAACTAAAACGCAAATAACAATAATTAAAAGATCGTAGGAAAAATCAAATATTAAAAGACAACTGATCCTAGGGTAGTAAATTCATTAACTAAATCTATGCAATTAATCTATTAATCCTATGTACCAATTTAATCCAGTTATGATGAGAGATCACTTAATTAATCAATCACTCTCGCTAGAGCAGCAACGATCGTAGATTAGTAAATTATCTATCTCCGTTAGGTCTCAAGAAAATCTACTAACTCCCAATAGCTCCTAAGGGTCTCAAGGTTAAAATCATATCATACATTCCTAAATCCGCTAAACAGTTATCTCCGCTAGGTCTCAAACCGAATAGCTAAACATGCAAACTATTGATCAGATAATTCACAAGAAATTAAGCACCAGGAATTATGAATCATAAACTGGAAGGCACAAAGGTATTAACAAATAAATCACATGAATTCAATTAACTATTTACAAACCCTAGAATCAGCTAAAGGAAACTAGCCAGACATACTAAAATAAAACATAAACATAATTAAAAAGAAAGCAATTATAAAAACTAAATTGTATAAAAACTGAATAAGAACGAGTGTAGCAGCTTGAATCTTCAGTCTTGATCCAAGCCTTGGAAACTAGAAAGCAATAAAATTCTGAAAGCTAGAAAACTGAAAAATAAAGTCTGGGAACTGAAAAATGAACCCAAAATAGGTCAAAAGAAGACCTATTTATAGTACCAGGGTAAAATACAGAGTTTGAGCTCGAAAAGGACTTGAAAAACGCAAAAAAAAACGCAAAAAGACGGACTGGCGGTGACCCCACGGTGGGCAGGCGGCGGTCGCCGCCTTCTTCACGATTTTCCTTCTTCACGCGGCGGGCGCCGCCCGATCGCCAGCCACGCCGATTTCTCGGCGGGCTGAGCGGCGGTCGCCGGCTGATGCTCCAAAAATTCCTCTTCAGCCGGCGGTCGCCGGCTGGGTCGCCGGCAGTTCCGTTTCTTCCTTTTCTCGAGCTCTTCAAGCTCGTTTCGTCGATTTATGCATCCGGAACACTTGTAACTTGAAATTTGGATCTTCAACATCCATTTGTAGCTTTCAAAACACTCAAACCTAAAACAAAACAACCAAAACCATACCCAAAAGCAATATCACAAAAGAATATGAAACTTGAACCAAATGATATCACAACCAAGCATAATTCTAGCACTTTGACACTTAAACACTCCTAAAAACAATGCAAAATGAGTGTTTATCAGACCTATGTCTACCCTCATGCTTCTTCCCCATTCCTGCGACCGGAGTATAGGACAGAGCAGCCGATATACTTTGCTGAGCCGCTCACTTCTGTTGTACCATATGAGTGGGGACAGAGCAGCCGATATACTTTACTAGAGCTATATTTGGATTGTGTGAAACTGCGAAGGCTAGATTCAATAGACTTGGTTTTACATAGTGTTGTATATTGTTATATTCATGTGTGGTTTATTTGGTTATTCAACGAACATTATTTCCAGTTAATCATTTCATATTATCGAATAATAAGATAATTCAATCAATATCATTATCTGTAACACACAAATAGAAACCACTACTCCCTGGGCTCAGTCGCCCTGCCAGCGCACGTTCTCTTGCTGTGTCCTTCTTCATGGCAGATGCTGCACTTCTTTGGTTTACGACGCCTGATACTAGAAGACTCATCTGCTTGTGTGCTACTGCCTTCACCACCACCTCGATGTCTACCTTCTTTTGGGCGCCCCGATTATCCAGTGACAATCAGAGGTAATACAACACTCTCAGCGATGTCCTCAGGAATCAACCACTGGTGTCTCGGCGGGAGATTATTAACTTCTCCAGAGTAACTATCGATAAGAAATTCATTCTTGTAGTAAGCGTCTACATACTCCGTGATCGTATCACCTGCCTCACTATAAAAACAACCTCCGACAATAATCAATATAACGAACATTATAACATATTTACAGTTACATGAACCCGCCTTAGAAATAATGCCCGTACCTTATTGCAGCGATTGAATGAGAACATGGCAGTTGGTCTAGCTGAAATGCTCGACATTCGCATTTTTTCTTCTCCAGATCCACCTTAAAGCTTCTGTCAGCAGTTTGCACCTTATACTTCCGGCCACTCAACCTTTGTGCAGTGTATCGACGACTTTTTTGGACTTCAATAGCTACCCTTTTACCGGCCTCAGCAGACAAGGGTTCCTCGCTTTGTTGTGCAGCACTTAGTCGCTCGCTGAACCATTTCTCAATAACAAGTCTGATTGCCTCTAACATTGAGCAGATAGGAAGTCTTCTTGCCCACAACAATCTGGCATTAAAAGCTTCAACAGCATTTG
Source organism: Salvia miltiorrhiza (assembly GCF_028751815.1). Lineage (NCBI taxonomy): Eukaryota > Viridiplantae > Streptophyta > Magnoliopsida > Lamiales > Lamiaceae > Salvia > Salvia miltiorrhiza. The sequence continues at coordinate 233,144 of NC_080389.1, forward strand.
ATGTCATAAAACTATACCGTCGCACAGGCATAGGACACATCGAACGAGCCCACTTTTCCGGCCCAATCCCCATTAGTTTATCGTACGCAGCCCTCTTCATAACCTTTAGGGTGTTCATAGCCCTAGTGAAGTTAGATTTCTCGTACGCAAATGCAGCTTGTCGATACAACTCTACCACTGCCTTACCGTAATGCTTCAGGTTATTTTGCAAATGGTAGTAGCATAGGCCGTGGGTGGCATTTGGTAACTCATTCCTGATAGCATTGGCAATGGAGATATGTTGATCAGAGACAATCAAAAGTGGATTGGCTTGCCCATAAACACGTCGAATGCGCGACATGAAATACATCCACGATTCATCGTTCTCTTTCGGGCCAACACCATACGCGAGTGGGAATAAACTCTTGTTGCCGTCCTTCGTCACTGCAACAAACAGAATACCCCTATTCTTACCCTTCAAGTGTGTGCCGTCGACTACAATCACTGGCCGTAAGTTGAACATGAAACAACTAGCCGAAGCTGCAAGAGCAACAAATAAGTGTTTGAATCGGCTATCAATGTCAACTTCCCACTCCACCAACGAACCGGGATTGGATTGTCTCAACATGTATAAATACTTCGGCAGCATCTCGAAGGATTAATCATGTCGACCATAAACCATCTCAGTCGCTCGATTACGGGCTCGCAATGCAACATCGTACTTGATCTGTACACCAAACTCACGTTGCAGCTCCAGCTGGATGGCCTTCGGCTTCAAGATCTCACAATCGTCATGTATTTTCTGTGCTAAATATGCTGCAACAACTTTTGCGGGGGCCTTTATTCGCTTTACGCGCCCTAGATCACCGTCGCATGAGTGCTCATTGGTAAACTTATACACTCCCCAAATGGATCCATCTTGAGACGATGCACTGAGCTTGAAGGGGCACTTATCTGAATGCTTGCATTTGAAGTAAATTCGTTTGCTGTCTGATTTGGTGAGAGAATATTACTTGCCCTGCTTCATGTTCCACAGACCGATTGCAACGATCAGATCATCTTTGCTATTAAAATAAGAATTCTTTGACAACTCCCGAGGTAGTAGCTGATAAACTTCAATATCCACAAGTGCCGCTGTAGCGTCCAACGGGATAACCGGAACTAACCAATTAGTTAGTTCATCTGCCCCAGGAACCTGTTCATCATCATCGTCATCGATCTGCAAATTCTGCCAACCTGCATATTCAATCCCCGCCCTTCTCAAGTTCTCTGGCTCTGACAAGTCTTCAGAGGCGCTTGTATCAGTCTCGGCTTCAAACGATGGAACATAATCTTCATCTACATTACCAGCATTCTCCACAAACTGAGGCTCGTTTGTATATTGATCATCAGCTGGACCCCAACAACGCTCAGTTGTTAGGTGATCGTAAACGTGCGGATTTGGCTCATCCCATGAAGACCAACCCGTTGACTGATGATTACCCCAAGTGACCGACGGTTCAACAATTTCTTGCGCCGGTGAATCTCCGACTGATAGGTCTAAATAAGCATATTTTTGGATTGCTTCCAATCCGTCCCCACCTTCGAATATTGCACTAGATTCACCTCCATATGCGGAAGATTGAGGGAGATCGAACGAAGGAACATACACTCCTCCACTATACTCGTCTTCGACAACATAAATCTCAGGAAAATGTGGCTGGGACACCAACAACTGAAGCAAATCATTGTCATCGGCAAGAAGATTTTTACTGTATACCCTGCCATTTAATCTCTTCGTCAAATAATACAAGTTGTAATTAGTGCTCAATGAATTCTCCAACATCAGGTGATTTATCATGTACAATGTAGTAGCCATTGTGTCTCCGAAAATATGCAAACTCTTAGAAGAGCCGCCGATGTACTCATAACCATTTGAGGCACCTCCATAATTAACCACAAAGTATCTCCCATATTCATTCATCTACAGAAAAAATAATAAATAAATAAATATATGATGTAAAGGGATTAAAATGTAAAAATACAACATATAACATGTTAATACACTCGAAAAACATCTGTCCGCCCAGGGAAGTGTCCGAGGAAATGTGTCCGGTCGTGTATTACATAATATGTAATGACCCACGGTTGGACACATTTTCAAGGACACTTGTCCGGGCGGACACATGATTTTCGAGCATATTAACATGATTTATGTAGAAATATATATGTATATAACTAAAATGTAAGTAATAATTACTAATTAATACTTTAAAACATGATAGAATGTGCTCTAATTCACATATATTTCCTTCAAACGTAGCTTTAAATCATAAAGTATGCTATAATATGCTAATAATTCACATAAGCATATAGGATCAAACAAAACATTGAAAATAAACAATAACCAACTTAAATTACATTTCAAACGTAAAATGACATACCTTTAAACGTTCGGATGAGAGAATTCACAAATAATAGCTTCACCACTTGGAAAATATTATAGTTTCTATTGAGTTTGAGTGTTTTTTCACTTTGCAATGGAGTGTGTCCATCTAGATCTCATATATAAACAAAGATTCATTCATTTCACGTGAATTTCAATGAAATTAGAGTGTTTGACATGAATACTTTAATAATTACTAATTAATACTTTAAAACATGATAGAATGTGCTCTAATTCACATGTATTCGTAGCTTTAAATCATAAACAAAGGATCAAACAAAACATTGAAAATAAACAATAACCAACTTAAATTACATCTCAAACGTAAAATGTCGTACCTTTAGATTTGGAATGAGATAATTCACAAATAATAGCTTCAGCACTTGGGAAAATATTTAAATTTTTATTGAGTTGGAGTATTTTCTCACTTTGCAATGGAGTGTGTCCGAGATCTCATATATAAACTAAAATTCCTCCATTTCACGTGAATTTCAATGAAATTAGAGCATTTGAGGGTGTTAATTTACTGACAAGCCTATTTCACATCATATTTGTCGATTATCAGCAATTTTTTTAAAAAAAAATTGATATGTCCGACCGGCCGGCCGGACACAAGCTTTTACCAGCCGAACACTTTTTTTCCGGTCGGACACAAGATTTTTTTTTCAGGGTGTGCTTTGAGTGCCAATCCCGATTTTGTTAATTTTTACTCCCTCCGTCCCAATAAAAGTGGCCACCTTTCCATTTTGGTTTGTCCCATTAAAAGTGGCCACTTTCCCAAAATGGAAATATTTATAATTTAATTAAGCCTCATTAGTTATCTAGACCTAAACCCTAAATAAAATTAGGATTCTCTAATTAAATCCCATTTATTTACCTCTCTCACTCACCTCTCTCTCACTTCTCTCTCACTTATCATTCACCAGACTCAACACACCATCGACACCGCATCTTTCTTCCCCGGCAAAGAGCACCGCCGTCAGCCACGACCGCCGGCCACCCCTCGCGGCGTCGGCTATCACCTTCTCAACTCTCTCTCTCTCTCTCTCTCGTCTCTCACCTCTTCTCCCTCCAAAAACACAACACCCTCACTGAAGCAGATTTCTCTATCTCTCTCTCTTTGAAGGCTCTGCCGCCTACCTCGTCGGCGGCGCGGGTTTTCACTGGTTTGGCCGTCGGAAGTCTACGAATCGGAGGGAGGCGCAGGTTAGCTGTTTGCTGCCGCCGCCGATTTGGGGCTAGGGCTTTGCCGCCGCCATCGATTTGGCCGTTGGTCGACGCCGCTCCAGTCGACGTCGTCTCTCCGCCGCTCTGCCTCTCAGTCGGCGTTGCCTCTCTTCTCAGGCCTTACTCTATAATGCCCACGGGAGGAGCCCTAGATCTCGTCTCAGAAACCACCGCCTCTTCGCCGCTCTGTAACTTCCGTCGAAGTCGACATCGTCGTGGGATTTGAAATTTTGCTTCATTTTTAGTTTGAGATTTGCTTCATTTCTTGAAAATTTTTGCAAGATTTGAGATGGTTTGCTTCATTTCTTGCGGTTTGCCTCGTTTTTGTGGATGATTTGTGCTGATTTTTTTTGTGGATTTGGGATGATTTGTGCTGTTTTATTGTCGAATTGATTTGGCTAAACCCACCCCCCCCCCTCATTTTTGTGGATGATTTCTGCCATCGCCGGAAAGTCTGATTTGGGGATGATTTCAGGCAGCTGGTTCGACGGCAGATAGAGGACGGCGAGGGCCGACCTCCGGCGCCGGCCACCATCGCCGTCGCCCAGATGCAGTGAGAGGAAGAAGAAGTTTTAATTAAATCCTTAATTTTGGTGGACCACAATTAATTAAACATAACTATCTCCTCCTTAATCTCCGTGCCCAAATAAAAGTGGCCACTTTTATTGGGACGGAGGGAGTAGTATTTATATTCCATCGATTAATTAGCCTACTTTTTACTTCTAAAACTTTTCATTTAATTCAAAAATAAATAAAAAATATATTTTGTTTTCAGTGTTTCACTTTTTCCAACACTTATTTGACCGAACCCACGGTTGAAATTGATGATTCTTACACTTTAACAACTTTTGGCAGACATGTGTAAGACTTTGTCAACACTTTTTGTGGAAAACAATGCCCGCCCATCACAATCAAAAGGCATTTTATGTGGTTCACTTAATTAGGGCATGGATAGCTTTGTATGATAAGGGTGAGCATTTTTCAAAATTTGAATAACGGATGGGGCACTTTTGCCTATTAACACACACACACACACACATATATATATATATATATATGGTAGTTCAAATAAAAACCATTTTATTGTAAGAACTTAGTACTAATTATTTTTCCATCTTAACGGCGATATGATTAAATCCTATTTGAAAGGTTGTTTTTTCGTTGATTTAATAATTAAGGATACTTATCTAATTTCGCACTTTGAGATCAACTTTGTTGTGATTTTTAAGGGATCTATAGTCTTTTTCTATAGTAGTTTTTTATTCCTAATATACAGTAGGTATTAGAGGCAAATTAAAATATAATAAATTTTAAATCATGTCCATTAAAGTATTATTGATTAAGGGTATAGATTAGTTCTACATTCTTATCTTAAGGGTGGTTTTTATTTTAACCCAATTAAAGTATTATATACGTTGGAACCTGAATTGGTCTGCCATGAGGCCGAAGATAATTTTTTAGGGAATATAAATAGAATTAATAACATCAAAGTCATATATATTAAAGTAATCAAGTGGAGTACATTTTTAAATTGAAATTGGAGAGTTGGATATCATAAAGCATAATATTACAATAATCATTACAACCTCAAAATTACAAATATATGTATTTTTTATTTTTTGTGTATGGATATAAATAAAATTTTATTGATAAGTGGAATACTAATATAAAGATTTTTAGATATTTAATAGTTTTTAGATATATAATGATTTTTAGATATTTATTGGTTTTTGAATATGGAATTTGATTAAAAAATAAAAAATAAAAAATAAAAATGAATGAGAATTGAGGAAAATTAGAATGGACTGATTGTACGACGCCACGTAGGATAGAATTTATTTTGTTGGAATATTTATATAATGATTTTTTAGATATTTAGTTTTTAAATATATCATGATTTTTAGATTTTTAATGGTTTTTAGATATAGAAATTGATTAAAATTTAGAAAAAAAAAAAGAATGAATGAGAATTGAGGAAAATTAAAATGTAGTGATTATAAAATGCCACATAGGTTTATATATTTCCAACGCCAATTTAATTTCGTCAATTAACTTTCAGTTTGCCAAATAAATAGTTATATTCATATTAAAAATCAATTCAATTTATCTAATATTACTTTGGCTATAATTATATTTAATGAATAATGTGAGTTGATATATTAAAATAATGACGTAATACATTGCATTTTTCATATGTTATTTATATTTGTTAAATAGTTATATTTAAAAAAGATCAAATAATTTAGCTTTGTTATTTCCTATAATATTAAATCATCCAACTATAGTACAAATTATTATTATTGAATTTTTAAAAACTAAATATGCTACTTAGTTTGATTGGATTAATTAATAATTGGATTGAAAAATTCAATTATTTGATATATGTTTAAGGAAAATGTAGTTTGGCGTAGATGTGAAAACTCTAAATTTTTAGTTATCTAATTCAATTTTAAAAAATGTCGAGTTTACAACTATATTAACATTGAGAAAGCTGAAAATTATAATTGTGCGTTAAATATAAGATGATTTTCTAATCACTAACATTTATATAAATAAACTAAAATATAGTAAATTTTGGCTTAATATATTTAAAACTAATTTATCTTGATATGTCTGCATAAGTTTTTTATTTATTCAACGTAGAAAATTGTCAATTGTACTAAATTAGTGATAATACAAATTGATTAATTTATTTATAAGCATTTTCGCTTGGTATATGTTTTTGTATAGCTCTAAACAAGATGATTCTTAAAATTCACTTTTGATCTTTCAAACTCCGGGTGAAAGATAATGTTAAAAAATCAGAGATGGTCTATCAAGCTTCATTTGAGATGTACTCAAAACTCAATTTTGGCTCCAAACAATATGATGCTCATAAGTTATAAGTGCTTTGTCAAACTCCAAAGGAGATGATGTTTATAACTAAATTTTGGTCCTTTAAGATTCAAATAAGATAATTCTTAGTACTCATCTGCGGTCCTTCAAGCTCCAAATGACCGATGCTTAGAACTCAGCTTCAATCTATCAAACTATGGACGAGATGATGCTTACAAGTCAATTATATAGTCTTTCAAGTTCTACACGAGATGATGCTTACAAGTCAGTTATAGTCTTACAAGTATTTTGGCTTCTAACAATATGATGCTCACAAATTAGATATAGTTTGTCAAGTTCCAAACAAAATGATGTTCACAACTTAATTTCGGCCTTTGAAGCTTTAAATGAGATAATGGTTAGCACTCAGCTCCAGCCTTTCAAGCTCCAAGTGAGTAATGCTTAGAACTAAGCTCTGTCTATCAAATTATAGACGAGATGATGTTCACAAATCAGTTATGGTCTTTCAAGTTCCACACAAGAAGATGCTTACAAGTTAGTTATAGTCTTTCAAGCTTCGCACGAGATGATGCTCACAAATCAGTTATGGTCTTATGAGCTCCAAATGAGATGTTGCTTACGAGTTAAGTTTTATCTTTTCAAGAATAAGATGAGATGATACCCATAAGCCAAATCTCATATAACAAGCTTCAAAAAAGATAATGATTAGAAGTTCAATGTACAAAGTTTAATGTGATATTTCAAGCTACAGATAAGATGATGTTCAAAAGTTTTGTAAGGTTCCGATGAGATGATATTCATATATAAGACATGGTCTTAAATTTTGTCTATCAATTTATAAAAATCACACTCCTGAAAATTAGTAATTTTTTTATATATAATTAACAAAAAAATACGATGTGTCAATTCTTCATCATATATTATGTCAAATAGACCTAAATCTTTTTCTTATTATTTTTTAAAATCGTCAAGCTTACATCAACTTTTTATGAAATTTCATCAAATAATGTATAAAAAGACAATCTATTTTAACTCTCAATAAGAACTATAACTAGCCAAAAGGCTTGATCTATACTAGCAATTTATTTTGATAAAATAAAATTAAATTTTTAAATAATTTATATAAAAATTATTTATATGTTGTAATAAAAAAAATGTACAATAATAATTACAACATAAAGTGACTCCCCGTCGAATTTCGACGGGTTACACACTAGTATATGTATATATACATAGAGAGAGAGAGAGGGAGAGATTTGAGTTTGGGTTATGTTGGAGTTATAAAAGTTTTGAGATTATATACTAATCTTCTTTGAAATTATTTTTTAAAAATTTATTAATTTATCATAAACTTTAAAGGGGGCTATAATAATAATAATAATAATAATAATAATGATAATAATTGCCTATGATGAGAAAATTGAAGGATACGTTTAAAATCACCCTTAAATTAAAACAAAATTGTATAATAATAACCAGATTAACAACTCAAATTAATTAAGCCCAAATAAGGCAAATCCACAATATAAATATAAATTGATACCAATTTATAATTTCATTAAGTTGTAACTAATAGAATAGGGCTTCCATTCCCCACGAATACAGCTTCTGCCTTCTGGTTCTGGTTTGTACGACCCGCCGCCAGCGACCTCTTCCCACCGGACCACGTCGCCGGCACGTATTCCCAGTTTTTTCCGCGCCTGAGCACCATCTGCTAGAGCAGCTCGAGTTTTCCGCGCTTGAGCACCTTCTGCCTCTTTCGACTTTTTCTCCTTTCCCGAGCACCACGACCAGTCCTGCTCATTCTCCGGCAACACTGATTTTTGTAATTATTTTCCAAGAATTGATTTTGGGATTGATTTATGTTATTTGGTATTGTTAGGAGTTAGGACCAGTAGTGTATTTGGGGCATTAGCATTACTTTTTTGCAATTTGTATAGATAATGTGTCTTCTTCAGTGTGCATAATAGAACTTAGGGATGCATTACTTTTTCCAAATGAGTATGGTTCTTCTTTCATTCGTTTTTTAGTTTCGGCTCATGTCCCTGTTTTTTAACTCGTGGTTGTTGCTGACTTGCTGTAATATGTGCCTTACTGTTTTATTCAATCTCAACTTATACGAGCGGCTCTTGCTTCTACAGCTTTTCTTCAGGTTGAAAAATTAAAAAGGTGTAAGAATGTTGAAAGAGAAGCGGGAGCGATTGGCCATCTCTACAGATGTATCCAAGGTTCTCTTGTTTATTTTAATTTTTAATTTGTTGTCTTTTACGTTTATATGATGAGAAAGGGAAGTAGAAATTTAAAAGAAATTGCAGAAACCAGTTATCTGTATCTGTTTTGCTTTGTTGTTGACCTATTATTACTTATTAGGTTGATCGAATTAGCGTGCTACCGAAAGAAGTATTAGGGTTGATATTGTCTTTGTTGACGGCCAAGGAAGCTACTGCAACTAGCATACTTTGTAGTTCATGGAGATACTTGTGGGTCTTAACTTGTAAGACGACGATGGATTTTGATGGCACACAATCAGTACGTAAGATTATTAGATTTATGGAAAATTTTGGATTCACGGATCCATCAGTGAACAAGGCATGTATAGAGCCATTGGAAGAGGAAAGGTGTAAGTTCGTTAGATGGGTTGATCACGTCATAGTGTCGAACCAGCTTTTGGATCAGAGGTCCAATCTCGAGGAATTCAAAGTGTATTTCGATCTAAATCAAACTCATAGAGAAAAGATCGATGATTGGCTCACTTATGCTTTCAGTAGGAAGGTTGAGAGGTTGGAGTTGAGGTTAACCTCTCTAGCAAGGGGTATTGCTAGATTTTACCCCGATTCTCATTTGTGTTACGAGTTTCCATATAAAAGGGGGAATTTGCCGAATAATTTTGAGGTGCTTAAGAAGCTATGTTTGCATTTAGTGAGTGTGAGCGGTGAGGTTGTGCAGTTGTTTCTGGAGAAGTGCCCTCTGCTCGAACAAGTGTCGGTGTCTGGATCCCAAGCACTTTTGTCTCTGGAGATTGTTGCAACTTTTCCCTCGTTTAAATGCCTTGAAATAAGCTTGTGCCACTATCTCAAATCAGTCGTGCTTCGGGATTCAAATGTTGTCACTATAAAGTACAGCGGCAAGATAATACCATTTGTGCTGGTCAACGTGCCTCTCCTTACTAAACTTTGGATCAAGGCATTGCTTCTTGGTCCTAGTCGATTGAAAGATGTTGTTGGCATGTTTTCGCCTGTGCTTCCACAGTTAGAGATGTTGAAAATATATCCATCCCACATCTATTGGGAGGTGCTGTTTCTTTTCTTTAATTTGTTCCATTAACTCTTGATTGTTTTTGTTTACACTATATATATATATATATATATATGCTCGCAGGAATCACAGGAGTTCGTTTCAGCTGTTGAGATGTGTAACCTTAAGCAATTGGTGGTGAACATTGGGTATTATTACAGAGACACAGATTCACTCTTATCCTTTGTTAATTTGATAAATGCGGCACCTTGCTTGGAGAGATTTGTGGTGGAGGTAATTTTGTGTTGTTGCAACGAAATTCATCTCAATTCTTTACTACTTTAAGCTACATTGATTAATATTCTATCTGCCATATATTATACTCCATTCAATTTCTCCTAGGCTGTACATCAAGATAGCAAGAAAGACAAGTCGTTGGATGGTGCTTGTGCTAGAAATTATACTCTGAGGCCGAGAGTCAATGTTCACGTTAAGGAAGTAGAATTTGTTGGTTATCGTGGCGTGTTTAATCATTTAGAGTTGATTATGCACTTTGTGGAGAAGGATGTTGCACTAAAAAATATAATTATTGATCCACGGAGTTTCAAGTATCATCTGCATCGGCAGTGGGATCGCATTTATAGACACGAGGTTGAAGATGGAGTATTTGCAATGGCTTATGCAAAGGAGCAACTTAAAGAGCATGTCCCTTCAAGAATAAATGTGAAGATCCTTTAATATTTTTTTATACTTTTATTTGTTTTACTCTTGTCTTTATTATATTTATATAGGCTTTGGTTCATATGATTTTTTTTAAAGATTGTGTTATAAGAGTATGTGAAGATACTTTAATAATTTTTTATACTTTTATTTGTTTTACTCTTGCCTTTATTATATTTATATAGGTTTTGGTTCATATGATTTTTTTTTTAAGATTTATTGTTAAAATAGTTAATGTGAATAAGACAAGAAGCTTGATTTTTATTGCTATATTGTTTAAGCGAGAAACTATACACGTGTTTTGGTGTAAAAGCTTGGTCGAATTCCACTCTCTCTTCTTCCACTTGCTGAATCCTCTATGACACACTCACTCTCAAACCCCAATTACGTTCCTTGCTAATCCCACTCCATAAACAGGATGAAGAACCAAACTGATTAGGTCTTGAAATTCTCAAATTATAGCTAGAGAAAGACTGACCATTTGTTGGTTTGGGATAGATTCTTGGAAGAGGCTTTAACCCACATTCTGATATAACAAAACTCGTCATTAGGGTGTGCGTGTGGTGGCCTAGTGGTAGAAGGTTAATGCCCAAGAACCTAAGGTCCTGGGTTCGAGTCATTCGTCGGGAATCGTACCACGATTTCACCTTTTTAAGAAGCTCTCTCTCTCTCACTCAAGAAACTTGTGGATTTGAGGGCTCGGCTGAGTATTGTTTGTATATGCAAGTGGCAGATCGCAAGTTGATTAAAGTTAAAAGGTAGATGATAAAAGGGTTCCTCTCCTCTCACCTGCGCAAGTGGAAACAAGTTGTGTTGTGAGATCTTTTGGGAGGAGTGAGATATATATAAATACAGAGGCATCTCCTCTCTCTTCTCTATTTCCCATTACACAGCCGAATTGCATATAACGTCATTTTTAAGCCTTGTTTTTCCGTTCATTTATATGATTATTTAGGTTTTTCAGAGCGTGAATCTCTTTGTCTTCAGTCAATTTCATGGGTCGCTTACCTCCGAATTAGAGAGGCATTCGCTTTGTTTTAAGACCTAAACGGATTTAGGGGTGAGCCAAAATTCAAACGGACCAAAAAAATTGAATGAACCGATTATTTTTTATCCGGTTCGATTTGTATTATATATATAGGGTGTGGTTTTAAGGAGAACCATAATTTTCGTGAGAACAAGAGAACCATTAAAAATACTGCATCTGCTATACAAATTAATGCATCCGCTATTAAATTTACTGCATCCGAAAAAAATAATTTTTTTTGTTACCTTCAGGATTTGAACTCAAGTTCTGCATTCATCCATCAAGATGATACATCCACCGTAAATCTTGATGATCCAATCAATGACTTAAAATAGTTCTCCAGTCTCTCTATATTTATTAGTTCTTTCCTGAACCTCTCCATATATATATATATATATATATATATATATATATATATATATATATAGGGTCGCATTCTATGGAGACCACTTCTTATATAGAGAATGAAGACCAAATCAAGGCCATTCATCTCAATCCAATCAATGATCCAGATTATTTCCTGATTTGATTTTTCATGTAATTAAATAATGGTTAATTGCATTTATTTAATCCAAAAAGGGCAAAAACGTCCACTCAAATCCACGAATTATGGCATCTGGTTGAACAAATCCCGAAAATTCATCTTTTCCAATTTTGGGACCTAATCTGTCAATGAACATAATAGGTGAACATTAGTATGTTCATTGTTTTCCTACGAACATTTTGACGAACATCAGTATGTTCATTGGTTTTTCTACGAACATATTTACGAATATCAGTATGTTCATTGATTTTTCTACGAACATATACAACGAACATCAATATGTTCATCGGTGTTTCTACGAACATATTGACGAACATCAATATGTTCATTGATTATTTTCTACGAACACTTCCTTGGCGATATGCAGATCTGCAGATCCGGCGGCGGCACGGCGCGACGGCCGCCACCACGAGCGTTCACCATCGCCGTCTTCATCGGCTTCACCCTGACGACGCCGGGGCAGCACAGCCTCGAGAATCCCTCCGCCTGGGGATTGAAGAGAGATCGAAGGGGGTGTCAAGATTTACGACTTAGGGTTTCGGGTGGCGGCGGCTGATATTGATCGGTCAAGAGAGGAGAGCGAGGGCGGTGGCCATGGCACCCGGTGGTCGCCGGAGATCGAAAGAAAATAGTGCAGATTTAGGGATCTAGAGTTGAGGGCGAGCGGCGGTGTTCGTGGCTCCACCTGCGACGGCGGCCATTACCAAGGAAGGAAGGGACAATGATTTTGAGGAGAGACGGACAGACATGGGGGAGCGGCGCTGCTGGTCTGGCGCGGCTTCGCCGGAAAAGAGACCTCCATTGTCAAGTATATGAGAGAGAGAGAGAGATAGAGAGAGAGAGAGAAATGAATCAGACGTATTTGGTTAGATAGAGAGAGAGATGAGCATTTAAAAACGTATGGATAGAGAGAGAGAAATTAAAATGACCAACTTAACCTTCTAGCAATAAAATAAACGAAAATTATAAAAAAAATCAGCCAAATCAAGACCGTTGGATATTTTAGAATCGACGCACATGATTTGGTCTTCATTCTCTATATAGGGGAGTGGTCTCCATTGAACTCTCCCCTATATATATATATATATGTGAACGGATCTAAAGGCAAGGCACCATCGGCTGTCGCTCGGTCATTTTTTTTACCTATATATATATATATGATTTAAAAGAAATTATCTATATATATTAATCTCGCCGGTCATTATTAAATTCCTAGGTCCGTCCCTGTATATATACAGGATTAATATAGAAATCACTCTTAAAATTAAAATTAAGAACCATTATACATCTTCGATAAGATCAAAATTGACTGCCAGGATTAAATTTTTCCTTTCACACGGATTAAGCAAAATTTGCTTCTTTATAGGAAAAGGGTAAAAATGTCACGTGCATCTATACCATAATCTATTGCAATGATGACTGAAATTACGTACAAAAAAAAATCTCTCATTTTATAAAAGTTTTTAATTGATCCATTATTTTATATGACCAATGCACCGATCTATGCAAGTAAATAAATGAGACAAAAATTTGAATAATTTTTTCATAAATTATATATTTTTTATTTTTAATGTTAGGTCCGGAGGGTCTCGAATAGGTGTATGGGGGGGGAATACACCTATGGACTATTTTTAAATAAACCTCAATCAGAGGGATCTCAGTCAGAGATCAAAATGAAACTTTACACGCAAACAACGACTCCTGTTAACTGAAAACAGTTTGAACAAAACAGGGTTGACGACTGATACTGAACTCTCTTCAGTAAGGAGTTATCAGTTAAGTTACTGGAACTTAACTGATGCACTTATGGGCTTCAGTCGAGTTTGCTAAAACAGAGATGATAACACTCTTCCTGACTATCAGAAGATAGGTCAGTCAGACTGATATCATACGCAGCGGAAATTAAACTTAGTTTCCCAATAGCCTCGGTGGAGCACGTTGTTGGTTATTAGGTTGCTCTTTGCAGTTAATCAGTGTTCAGTTTATCAATTAAGATTACACAAGTAAGAATGTAAAACTGAAAGCTGTAAACAACACAGAGACTTTTACGTGGTTCAGAAAACCTTTTCCTACATCCACGGTTGGTTGATTAGACCAACAATCCACTCCGCAAGTGCTTAACAGGTGCACTGCAAACCAAACTGTGTGCTTGCCCGGTGCACACAACCGTACCACTGAAGAAAACCCTTTTTCAGTACCCACGCTTCACTCGCGTCGGATTTCTCTGCTTAACACACCCCGTGTCAAGACTTCTCTTGCTTAACACTACCCCGTGCTAAGACTTCTCTTGCTTAACACAACCTGTGCTAAGACTCTCAGAGTCAGAAAACCTTTCTGAACTCCGAATCACTCAAACACTCTTTTGGGAGAGGTTTGAACGAGTGACAACTATGCTACAAAGAACAAGTTCTTTGAAGCTAGTTTTGACCTTAGCTTTAGGTAAGGATATATTTGCCTAAGGTCTAAGAGAATATGTGTAATCAGCAGTGACTGATTTTGGCTTTGGAATTCTCTTCTTCGATTCAAGCTTTGGTGAGGTTAAGCTTTAGGCTGAGTAGCAATTTCGGCAGAGCTTTAGCTTATGTCGTTGAATCGGTGAAGGTTGAAGTGATCCTCGAGCACTATTTGTAGGAGAACTCTTGAATAGATCCGTTGGCGTAGACCGTCCTCAAGATTTCTTCCGTTGGAGAGCAATTCGAATTTGGGCTGAGGCTTCAATCTTCGAGGTTCCTTGTCTGGGTGGAAACGGCTCTCTTTGATGGACAGGAGATGTGACGTCTCTGAAAAGTAACCACCAGATAGGAATGACCTCTGCAGAGATAAAGATATTCTGAGATCTCTGCATTTAATGCGGCTGTACTTTGTGAGTACGTGGCTTCCTCTGATCGTTGGAAGATCAGTCCTAGGAGGAATGTTCAACTGATACTTGACTTTAGTATCAGTACATTGCGCGCATTAAGTAATCAGTCTTCAACTGATTCTTCAACTAATACTTCAGTTGGTATCTGCAGTCTTCAGTCTTCAGTCCTTCGTTCTTCAGTCTTCAGTCTTCAGTCTTCGACACCGCAAGCTAAACTAGAAAAGAACTCTAACACTTGAGTTCAAAGCAATTCTAGTCTATTACAATTACGACCTATGAATTTTGGTATCATCAAAACAAGGGTTAGGATATTCCACAAGGTTCCCAACAATTTTCCCCTTTTTGATGATGCCAAAACCACACAGCAGTTCTAGACAACAAAAAGACTGAACTCACAGTACAAGTTCTAAAACTGGGGTGAAAACAGTTCCCCCTTAACAATAGAACCTAATAACTTGTACTTAGAGTTAAGAACGAAACAGTTCTAAAACAGAACAAGGAGAAGACAGAAAAACATAATCAGAGCCTGGACAAAGAGTCATTGTCTTCAGGGTGAGATAAAAAAGAAGTTCTTTTCATTAAAGAATGACTGATAAGCCATCAGTCGAGGTACAGAGCAAGACTTACATTGGAGTAAAAAGAAAACAAAAACATCATGGGGAACCCATGGACTCCAGCAGTCTGCTTAGCTGCGCCTTGAACTTCTTGATCTTCATCTTCTGTCTTCATGTCTTCATGTTCCTAAGCTTATTCCACTCTCACTTGTTTTCCGTTGAAACGAGGTTTTATCCTCTTGGCTAATCTTCCTCATGATCATCGGATGAAATAGGATGATCATGTTGCTTAACCAACTTAAATTCAAAAGATTATTCTTCTTTCTTTCCCCCTTTTTGGCAACATCAAAAAGAAGGACGAACCTAAGAAGGAAGCGAAGACCATGCGAAGGTAAGTTCGCAGGAGGAAGATATTGGGGTTATTGGTGATGTAGAAGGCGAAGGTTTAGAAGGAGATTGAGAAGAGGAGTGAGATGATGAGGGAGACAAGAAGAGAAATAGTGGTTTCGAGGGGTGAGGGGACGTCAATTCAGTGGTAGTTGTGACGGTTCCACTGTTGACGTAGCGCCGGTTGACAACGAGCTCCTGCTCATTGTTGTTGCTCCGCATGGAAGCTTCACGAAAGGCGAGAGGCCTTTCGGTGAAGACGATGAAGTCTGTCCTATTTTAGATAGGTACTTCAAGCCGATGCACCGGGCATGAGGATAGAAGACGCTCGCTTCGCTGGATACAAGTGAGGGTAGAGCAAACTTTGACGTCGGAGAGACGGTGTGATCCAATGGAAGGGTCCGGTGAAGACCAGGTATGTGAGCGTCATTCTCCCACTACATGACTTTGCAGTCATAGATTTCTCCTTTAGTCGGAACAATTTTTCTCTGCAACTTTGGAAAGATTGAAAGTTTTTCTCACAGTGAAGGCTGTGGAGAGTTGTTAGTTGATGCAGAAAAATAGTGAAGACAGCATGGTATAAATAAACAAGATGTGTACCACGTAAGAAGATGAAAAGTTTTTCGAAGACAGTGCCTAAAATGTATTTGAAGAAAAATTCACGTCCGCCGTCACTGCGGAGGACTGAGACTTCAAAAAGTTGAGAGGCATCATTGCATTTTGTCATGTCAATGAGGTTCTCAAGAAATTTTAACACAGAGGCACAAGGGGTTGGATAGATTTTTGGCAAAAGATCAGGACAGGTTCAATCAAAACAGAGTGCAGAGAGGTCAGACAAGCTGTTGATGTTTCTGGGGACTTTAGGCAGCATTGGAGATGGTCTGCAGGTCCCTCTCATGATGTATGTTCTGAGCGACGTCATCAATCAATACGGCCTCGTTAGCAAAGACCGCGACATCCCAATCTCAATGGCTTCCGTAAACAAGGTATAATAAGCTATGTTGATGAAACATAATTTTCATTAGATTTTTGGCAAAAGATCAGGATTTGAACTCAAGTTCTGCATTCATCCATCAAGATGATACATCCACCGTAAATCTTGATGATCCAATCAATGACTTAAAATAGTTCTCCAGTCTCTCTATATTTATTAGTTCTTTCCTGAACCTCTCCATATATATATATATATATATATATATATATATATATATATATATGTGAACGGATCTAAAGGCAAGGCACCATCGGCTGTCGCTCGGTCATTTTTTTTACCTATATATATATATATATATATATATATATATATATATATGATTTAAAAGAAATTATCTATATATATTAATCTCGCCGGTCATTATTAAATTCCTAGGTCCGTCCCTGTATATATACAGGATTAATATTGAAATCACTCTTAAAATTAAAATTAAGAACCATTATACATCTTCGATAAGATCAAAATTGACTGCCAGGATTAAATTTTTTCCTTTCACACGGATTAAGCAAAATTTGCTTCTTTATAGGAAAAGGGTAAAAATGTCACGTGCATCTATACCATAATCTATTGCAATGATGACTGAAATTAGGTACAAAAAAAAATCTCTCATTTTATAAAAGTTTTTAATTGATCCATTATTCTATATGACCAATGCACCGATCTATGCAAGTAAATAAATGAGACAAAAATTTGAATAATTTTTTCATAAATTATATATTTTTTATTTTTAAATTTAATAAATGTTTTATAGATTAATTATAATTTTCTTTTTGATTGAATTATATAAAAGAGTAATGATTTTTAGACACCTAGATGTCTAGACACCTAAGCTAAACTGCGGTTTTTTCATTAAAGCAAAATGAACCGATTTTTCAGTATTATGTGTTTTTACTTAAATATCATCTCCTTAAAATACTCAACTAATTTGAATCTAATCTTATTTCATTTTTATTTTCGTTTTTTCCTCTAAATTTCCGTAATTTTCGAAAATAATTTTTTTTACGAAAGTTATATGTTTTTTTTTTCAATTTGTTTTTTTTTATTTTTTTTTTCAAATTTTTTTCCCACGAATTTATAAATTGTTGTAAACATAAAACTAGATTTATTATATTTGCAAATATTTTTTATTTTGTTCCGAAAATAATTTTTTTTTCGAAATTTATGTTATTTGTTTCTCGAAGTTTTTTTTTATTTTCTTCAAAAATTTATGAATTGCCTATTTTTTAAAAAATTTGTCCGATTATTGAGGGTTATATTTTCAGAATTTCTGTTTGTTGTTTGGTTTTTTTTCTTTCCCAAAATTGTATTAATCTTTTTTATTTGTTTCTTATTTTCAGCAATTTATGCGGAAGATTATTTTCTGTTTTTTTTTTTTTTGTAATTTTAGTTTTTTGATGAAAATTGTATTATTTATTTTATGATTTGTTTCCTTTAATTTGGGTATTCCCCTAAAAAAGATTTAGATTTGTTTCCACACATATTATTTATTCCAGAAATCCTATTATTTATATTTTCCGATAATATTTTATTCATTTGTTTACACTTATTTAATGATTCTCCTAAAAATAATCGTAGATTTGTTTCCATATGTATAATTTTTCTTGAAAATTTTATTATTTATTTTTTTCAGAAATTGTGATTTTTTTTAATTTTTCTCCACTAATAATTAACTAAGATTAATACTTGTAAATAATGAAGTAATATTTTTTTTTTGGTTAAATTTAAAATTATTAAGTAAGTTTATTAAATTAAAGAGCTTGATTGCACACCATGTGTTTATTTAATTAAGTAAAATAATTTCGACTTCATTACTCACACTATAGTACTTCATTTTCTTATTATTGCATTGAGTTTAATACTTTATTATAATACATTGACATAAAATATTTGTTATTTAGTTTTTCGATTCATGTCTCATCATATGATTCATTTTATTTTTATTATATTTGAACTACTTTAATAAATTTTCAATTACATCCTTCAATTGTATCGCCTTGAGTATAATTATTTCAACTACATTATTTACACTATAGTAGTTCATTTTGTTTTAATTATTTCGATTACAATACTTTATAATAATTCGTTGTATTCAAGTATGTAATACCCTGCCCATTAATATTAAGTTTAGAATTATTTTTGAACTTAGATTTAAGATGATTCACGCCGGATTGAGGAAAAGAATTTATTTTAATTCCAACAAAAATGATTTACAAAAGCATTTGTAAATTTAGTAATTAAATTTATATGCATAGCATATTTATTTAATTAAGCATTCAAGCATTTTATGAGTGGACTTTATTTTTTTTATTATTTGGGCCTTAAGCTTTTAATTGCTTTTAAAGGAAAATGAAAGCCCAACCCACCTCTTCCTCAAGATATTTCGCTCCACTCCACCGCCTCACTGTTCTCTCTCTTCTCTATATAATCTCCTTCGCTGCCCTCTGATCATTCTCTCTAATTTCACTCAAAGCATCTCACTTCATCTCTCTCGGATTGAACCTCAAGAACAGCAGCCAACGATTCACCCAACAACCATAGCTCATTCTCGATTCACACGGCAGCCCAACAAATTCAAGCCAAGGTTTCACCTTTAACTCCCCTGCTTCTTCACTTCACTTTCGATTTAGAAACCCATTTTCATGTTCATGTTTTTGTGTGTTATTATGTATTTTTGCTGCATAACTGTTAAGAATAGATAAAGGTAGAGTCTTGATTTAAGTTGCTGTAAATCGAGCTTTGAGCGTGTATTTTTGTGGAGTTTTGGGTGGTTCAGTCGAGTTTTAGATGTGAGTTGAGGGTGGCAGCCGTGGCTCGCTGCGGTCGCCGGAAACAGAGGGAGGTGACGGCGCTTCGCCGTTGCCAAGGAGGTGATCGGCGCGAACTGTACTGGGGGCTGAGAAAGAGAGAGTCGTGAGGTGTACTGAATTTGGGAGATGAGAGCAGAGTAGAGAGGGTAGAGCAGAGCTGAAAGCCAGAGCTGGAAGACAGAGCTGAAAGCAAGAGCTGGAAGACAGAGCTGAAAAGCCAGAGCTGAAAGCCAGAGCTGGGAAAGTCAGAGCTGGAAGCTAGAGCTGAATGCCAGAGCTGACCAGCAGAGTTGAAAAGTCAGAGCTGGAAGCCAGAGCTGACCAGCAGAGCTGAATGCCAGAGCTGACCTGCAGAGCTGAATGCCAGAGCTAAATGCCAGAGCTGACCTGCAGAGCTGGAAGTCAGAGCTGAATGACAGAGCTGACCAGCGGAGCTGGATTTCAGAGCTCGAACGCCACAACTGACTAGCAGAGCTGGGAAGGCCAGAGCTGGAAGCCAGAGCTGGTTGAAGCAGAACAGAGCAGAGTATAGAGTAGCAGAGCAGAACGGATGTAGAACACTTGTGCATATTTTAGTAAACACTTTTTATATGCTTAAGTATGAAATGAGTCCTGCATTGCATCATGTTTTAATTGGTTTTATTTATAATTCCAATTACAAAAGAAAGATGAGTAGCAATATTGTTGGTCTTCTTAACTCAAGAGAAATGTTTTCAATTATTTTATTCATTAAATTTTGAAAACCCGGCTAAGTGAATCATAGAATGTTAAGCACTTTACCGTGACTTGAGTTTAGATTCATGAGACCTATTAAGATTATAAATTTCTTGTAGGCTTTGTAGACTGTGAGGACTAGCGCTGCTATTCCGATTCAGAGTTAAGATTAAACGACAGGCATTGCCTAATCAGGTGGGCTTATTTTCCAAATGTATGATTGAGCTAATGAGCTTAAATGTTTCATGAAATGCAAACTATTTATCCAATAAATATATTTTGTGCGCTCTGTTATGTTTAAGGCTCGCAATTCATGGATCGATCGAGGTTCTCTTATAGCCTAACACGTTATTTGAGAATTGTGTACACTTGTTAGTTGTTTCGGTGGGTTGATCTCCATCGGGCACTAATTCATGTAAGAGGCGTTATAAGGGTGCTTGCTGGATGTGTTCCGGAGCACGTATCATGTAAGGCCTGCCTGGGTAGCGTCCCGAGGTCAATTCAACTTGTCTGAGTTACGTCCTCAGGGCAAGTGTCATGGGAGAAAGCGATACGTCGGTGGCTAAAAGGTCCGGTATCACAGCGAATAACTAAACAGAGTGTGACAATGGCGCGCTAATAAAATGAAATGTTTTAACATGCTTAGAAGTTCTTACACTTTAAAACCTTCTAAGACATGTCAGGTATAATTGGATAAACTGCTCTTATGATTATGAAATGTTTATAAAAATGCTAGCACACTACTTAGCCCAAAAATTCTTTCAAATGTTTTTCAGGTTGACTGGTCGGTGCTGACGGGGTGGAGCTGAGGCTAGGGTTCAACTCTATATTTTGTCTTCCGCTGTTGCACTAGCTCTTTTGTCTTTTGTTTCTCTAACATAAGACCTTTATGTAAAATCTAAATTATGTTTCTTATCGAGCTTAGACTCTCAACTTCTATATATTTTGTTGAGCTGAGACTATTATTTCACAAGTATTTCATTCTAAATGTTGGTTATCAGAAGCATGACACTAAACTTGTGATCCTGAAGTTATTATGCTCGTTGATTGATTCGTATCACTTGAATACCTGTCTTTCTTCTTAAAAAGGGGCTAAGCCCGATTGTTATCCCTTTTATTCGGATTTCACAAGGTTTTTCCCTTGTTCATTTTAAATGATGAGTCGTACCCCAATTATAGTTATTGTTTCATTTCTATTTAGTCGCACCTCGATTATAGTTTATTCCTTCAAGAATTGGGGTGTGACAAAGTATATGTTATATAGATTCCGAGCAAAATCTCTACGTAGGATTGATTATACTTTATTTTTGCTTTCAACTTCACTAATTTATTTCAATTATATAATTAAATTTGATGAACGTTGAGTTTAATTATTTCGAATTCAATACTTTATTGTAATACATTGTTATTGTCTTCGAGTATAGTTCGTATTATTCAACTTTATTACATTGAGTATAATTATACGAGTTCATTACTCACACTATCGCAGTTCATTTTTTATTTTATTTTTTGAGTTGGTTCATTTTCTTATTATTATATTGCGTTTAATTCTATATTATAATACATTCAAATAAAGAATATATTTCCTTTTTTATTTTTTATATAACTTCACTAATTTAATTCAATCAATTAATTCAACTTCATTTAATTGAGTATAATTATTTCGATTTCATTATTTACACTATAGTAGTTCATTTTTTTATTATCAAATCGACTTCAATACTATATTATAATACATTGTCTTCAACTACATGTTATATGGTTCTCCGGGCAAAATACCATCGTATGATTTTTTTTTTTCAAATTCACTAATTTATTTCAATTAATAAATTCAACTTGATGAACGTTAAGAATAATTATTTCTTATTATTATATCGTGTTTAATGCTATATTATAATTCATTGTATTCAAGTATATGTTATATAGATTCCGAGCAAAATCTCTACATAGGATTGATTATACTTTATTTGTCGCAGCCCGATATAGCCAGTGATAGCGTATACCAAGTATCGTACGACTAATAAAAGGAATGGTGAAATAAATAGAAAATACATCTTGTTTTAGTGGAAACATTTGTAAATTTTACTCATTTCCAATAAAGATTTTAAGACTAAAATATTTCCTTACTCGGGTAAAACATAAATAAGCAATTGAAGACCTTAGCAAGGGTTTGAAAAGTATTCTCCCTTATGGGATATTACAGACATAAGCAAATTGAATAAAAGAGTTTCATCAGAGTTATGCAGCGATATACGTTATTATATGTATGAAGACATATTGTCACGACCGACCCTTAATTAAGGATAATTAAGCCGGGGGAAACCGTGACTAAGGGAGGGAGATTAGAAGCGGGGTAGAAAGGGGGATAATCAAACAAGTAAGGATAGTATTTAATCGTTGATAGCAAAAGAAATATTTATAATATAACGGAGGTTTAGTCATATTGACTCAAATAAACTAGTAAGTTCGGATAATTCAGTCTTAGCCAAAATAACGTAATACTTCTGAGTACGCAGCGGAATAAGGTTCTGATTACATGTATGAAGACATGTATCCCCAGAGTTCATTAATACATAAGGATAAGACAAAAGACTCCGCTCGTCACTTCATCACCACCACCAGCTGCTCAACCTGCACATTTAGAAATATATGCAGGGCTGAGTACAAAAGTACTCAGTGGGCACGTATGCCTAAGTATAAAAATACATGCTTCAAAACTGTAAATTGTCATGCCATCATAAACAGTACAGCAAGGGAGTTTTCGTGAAATAGGCCCAAGCTCACTAAATTCTTTTGTGATTCTTAAAGTTCGACTGATCAGTCTAAGTTCTCTTATAATCTATCATATCTGAAGCTGTGTGCCGGAGAGGTGGCCACCTCTCACGGACACTTGACCGGCCAACCCGCTCGATGACTCACGGCCCTAGGTGTACACTAGCCCTGGCAGGATAGCTATCAACTGCTCAGGACCCGAATTCGATTACATAACTTGGCAAAGCCACATCAGATAGATATCATACTGAAATTGAAACATTTTATGGCAAGACAATACTTGAAATAACTTTCAGTTCAAGGATTTTGCAATGAAATAACTATTCAACTGTAATTTGAAACTCATTTGATATATATGAAAGTAATGTCCACCTGATAGCAACTCTTGTTGTGGTGTAGTGGCTCTTAATCTAGTTATTGCTCTCTCGCTTGACCTTTATTGCGAGAACTTTAAAAAAGATATGTGCTCGAAGAGAATCCTCGATTAATGAGAATGCGAAAATAAATATGCATGACTCTCTTATGCATGATTCATTATTCCGGCTTAATAGTCCGGGAAATCTACTATTAATCCTAACTCTCGGATTAAATAAATTAAATAACTTAAATAAGGCTCGTCGCATGAGGTCGGATAATAACTATAATGAATCCGCTTATCTAGAGTGTTCTATCCCACTTGATAATTATAATAGGTCTCGCTCCGTAATCGATTAAAAGGAAATAGCTCAATCGAATTATTCGCTTAATAATTACGTAATACGAAATCTGTAATTAAAACTATCTGAGTCCAATTAATCGATTAATAAGGACTGATCATGAATCGGGCTTATATAAATATGAGGGAAGTAATAATAATAATCCAATAATTATTGCATCTTTCAGTATTGATCTTTGATTAATTTCGACTTATGACCTTGAGTTATATAGTACTTGAAGCAGAGTTATTATTTTATTTCACGTGAGAAACCACGATAAGGATTATTGAGCAGTCAATAATTATTATTTCAGATTATAACTGACTTAGCAAAGTCATGTTATTTATTAAGTGCAATAGAAATATTATTTATATTATTAGTTGTTATTATTTTTGTACTTGCTTAAGTCGTGAATTTATTGTGGATAACCGGTATCTACATTATCAGCACAATATGATGGATAAATGGTATTAACAATGTGTTCGATCGGATCTCCTGACCATTTTATCAACAAATCTGGCGGAATATCAATGTTCACATGACCATCATTTGCACTTCCAATTGTTCCATCGCCTATACTCGCACTCCATTTAGAAAACTCTTCCAACTCCATAGCTTCAGCACTGGAACTCATAATTTGAAGCCTCATATTTTTTGTCAATCGTAAAACTTTACAATATCTCCAAAGATATGAAGAATTTATTGTTGCAAAAACAATATCTTGTCTACTTCCTTTTGGAATAACAAGCAATATATGTCTGAAATCACCTCCAAAGACAATTGTCTTGCCTCCAAAAGGGGTGGATGCACTTGACGGGTTGACAAACCGCATTATATCTCGTAGACTTCGATCCAGTGCTTCAAAACAAAACTTGTGCATCATCGGTGCCTCATCCCAAATTATAAGCTTAGATCTAACAATCAATTCTGCAAGTGGAGATCCTTGATGAATGTTTCACGTGGAATCCTCATTAACATTAATAGGAATTCTGAACCGTGAATGAGTTGTCCTTCCACCAGGCAATAACAAGGATGCAATACCACTTGAAGCAACATTTAAAACAATTTCCCCTTTATATCTAAGAGCTGCAGACAGTGTGTTCCATATGAAAGTTTTTCCAATACCACCATATCCATATATGAAAAACATTCCTCCAGAATTTGATTCTATCGCATTCATAATAGTGTCATAAACACGATGTTGCTCATCAGTAAGCTTAGTAACCAAAACTTTGTGTTCATCTGATAATGCCTTTCGATCATATCACAATTTATCATTAATCAAATTATTTTGATCAATTTCAAAAAACTCTGAACTTAGGTAAGGGATACCTTCAAACTCTCGTAAACTCCTACCAAAACTACTCAATAATTTCTCAATTTCCACAAGTGTATAACACTTAATTTGATCTTCAGTTAAATGTAGTTCTGCAAATAAAATAAATAAATAAATTTACATAATCTAATTTAAATTTCTAAATGATAAATATGTACATTTATAACATAAAAAAGTATAATTAAATTTTACCTGGATGATGCAACAAAGCTCTTCGATTGTATAAGATATCATCTGATAAGTATATCCAGCATGTGTTCCAAACATCTCTTATGTATCCTAACGAATCTGACGACAATAATGTTACAAACAACTTTCTTAAAGATTTTGCAGATGCCCAACAACTTGCCTCAATTATACCATCAATGTATTCTCTATCATCATTCAACAATCCCATTGCATAGCAAGCTTCCTTAAAAGTACCATATACAACTCCATTAACAGTTCTTATGTCTTCATAACATGTGGGCCCACGTACTGTGTTGAGTAAACATCTCAGATAATACATTTCTCCACTCCCAGGAGGCAAATAAAAAATTCTTCCAATCGAAAACCTTTCTTTTCTTGGCTCCCATGCATTTTTATTTTTTTCTACATGCCAAACAAACCGTGTTGGAAATTCTGCATACGTAAGTTTTCTTGCTTCAGAATATTTCTTATTCGCCTCAAACCATGCTAAGAACTTGCTTTCTCCAACTGTTGGTTTACTCAAAACCTGTTCAATTGTATCAGATTCAGAAAATACAATATTTTGCTCATTCGGAAGATGAAAACTCAGCCTTTCCACAGGAGGATCTTTGTACTGTATTTCAAATCCTAAAATTCGCCATGCAGCCTCACATGGTGAAATGTATCTACAATCATAATACACATTCACTTCATCAACATCTTTTCCCATATGTCCATCCTCTGTACTCTTATAAAACGATGCAGTAACACGATCATTTCCTTTGTTGATGTACTTAAACAAATACTTGATGGATCGGGATTGATTACACCATTCAACATTTATGTGCGCTCCATACTTCATTAGAAGATAACGATTGTGTGGAACAACATATCTATTATCCAAAGGCACACTGGTGAAGCACGGAATCACCAACACCTAAACTAGAAACTAGAAAGCAATAAACGACACATGGATTTACGTGGTTCGGCCATCAAGACCTACATCCACGGGAGGTTCTTCGTTGGTTTTCACTATGACTCAAGAAAGTTTACATTTTACAAGTGTGTTGCTCGAATGAATTCCTCCCTTAATGCTAATGCTAACCTTCTATTTATAGATGTGAGAATGAGCCCTAAAAGGCCTTAGGCCCATGAACTCTAATTGTTGAACTCAGGCCCTTTCAAGCCTTAATACACTTTAGTCTTGATTTGACCCATCTACGTTGTCCTTCGTTGGTGAAGCGGGTAACTCCGGTTCTAGCAAAGCCAACTCTGCGCTCTGGCTGCGCTGTTGTTCTACGCTGCTGTGCTGCGGTGCTGCGCTGCGGTGTTGTGCTGCGCTGCGGTGCTGTGCTGCGGTGCTGCGCTGCGGTGCTGTGCTGCGCTCTTGTGCTGCGCTGCTGGGCTGATGAGTATTCTAGTCCTCATCAGCTACTCCCCCTAGTCTGGTTGAACCGTGTCTTCTTCGTGTTCAACCAGTGGTGCGTGATATAGAGTCAGCGCTGTGCGGCTCTCCCAAGTCAACTAAGCATACACGATTCCCTGCGACTTATTAGACAAGAGTATTTTAATGCTGGAAATAAGCTTAGATAAAAGAGATAGCAATTTTTCCTTTTGATTCGTCGAGCATCATTAAAGATGATAAGGGCTTAGATAACCTGTGCTGAGAAGACTCAGGTGATCTGCGCTGACAACCCCGCACTGACTGCGCTGACAACCCCGCACTTACTGCGCTGCACTTGACTGCGCTAACAAAGATGATACACCTCCGCAAAGCGGCCCTCAAGATGGTACACCCCTGCAGAGCGGCCCTTAAGATGGCACAAAGATGGTACACCCCCGCAGAGCGGCCCTCAAGATGGTACACCCTTAAGATGGAACAAGATGGTACACCCCCGCAGAGCGGCCCTCAAGATGGTACACCCTTAAGATGGAACAAGATGGTACACCCCCGCAGAGCGGCCCTCAAGATGGTACACCCTTAAGATGGAACAAGATGGTACACCCCCGCAGAGCGGCCCTCAAGATGGTGCACCCTTAAGATGGAACAAGATGGTACACCCCCGCAGAGCGGCCCTCAAGATGGTACACCCTTAAGATGGAACAAGATGGTACACCCCTGCAGAGCGGCCCTCAAGATGGTACAAAGATGGTACACCCACGCAGAGCGGCCCTCAAGATGGTACACCCCTGTCTAACTTTCACGGCTTACGATATTCCTGCGCGGAGCATAGACAATCAAAGATGGTACACCCCTGTCTAACTTTCGCGGCTTACGATATTCCTGCGCGGAGCATAGACAATCAAAGATGGTACACCCCTGTCTAACTTTCGCGGCTTACGATATTCCTGCGCGGAGCATAGACAATCAAAGATGGTACACCCCTGTCTAACTTTCGCGGCTTACGATATTCCTGCGCGGAGCATAGACAATCAAAGAACCCTGTCTAACTTTCGCGGCTTACGATATTCCTGCGCGTAGCATAGACATTCTGAACTGACAACGGCTCGGACATTCTGCGTTGAAAACTACTGAGATAACTGCACTGAGGTGGCTGAGATAAATGTCCCGACTACGCTGAGAAGACCCAGATTCCATTTAAGGCTTTCCCCTCCGTAGTATGGCTGAATTGCCACTAAAGCTCATTTTCTGTAGGTCTTCCAATCATATCGGGTGTTCAAAGGAATGGTGTTTATTTCTCTAGTCACTCCCCAATACCCTCATGTTCCCTGCAGAAGTATGTCTCGCAACTGCACTGCAGTCAGCTTCCATGTTGACCCTGAAGACGGGAAGGAGTACTCCATCCGAACGAAGTACCTGCGCTGCCTTGGTGTTTTCACTGAGAACTTAATCAGAGCGGTTGCGCAGCTCGCTTGAACTTGATCAGGGTTCCAGAGGAGAGGGGCGAGCCAGAGCTGTCTGCGCAGCTAAACAACAATAGAGGAGAGAGACGGCCAGAGCTGGCTGTGCAGCTAAACAAGGCCCCTATTGCAACACGCTGTACCCTGCTAGAAGTCTTTGTGATCGGCTGTGAAGGCCGAGTCAGGCTACATGGGATCGGGTGCGAATGTCGTCGCCTAAGTCAGGTCTAAGTGTAATAAGGTAAATCTTGAAGATCACCACCTGCGCTGCTTTCGAAGACTACCATACTGCGCTGACCTCGAGGACTACCACCATGTCCGCGCTGAATCAATTTTAGCTTCTCCCCGAAGACCACCGCCTGCTCTGCCCTGAAAGGCCCCCACCTGCGCTGCCCTCGAAGATTATCACCTTGTGCTGCCCTCAAAGGCCCCCGCCTGCGCTGCCTTCAGAGGACTCCACCTGCACTGCCTTCAGAGGACTCCATCTGTGCTGCCTTCAGAGGACTCCATCTGCGCTGCCCTCCAAGGCCCCCGCCTGCGCTGCCCTCGAAGATTATCACCTTGTGCTGCCCTCAAAGGCCCCCGCCTGCGCTGCCTTCAGCGTTGTCATCTTTGTCAATCCGCATCGAGGGCTATATCAAGAGTGTCCAAACTGCGCTATATCCCATCTCACGTCGAAGAAGCTTCACGTGATTCAGAACGCGATGCACATGTCGCATGATCCTCGCATTTATCAACGAGCAATCACAATTAGCTTCCAACTTCATAACATATTCTCATATGAATAAGAAATAAATTTTAAATCATCATTTATTTGGTCTTGTCCAGATTTAAGAGTTGAATTCCACCGCAACAAGATATTAGCAATAATACTAATTACATTTCTTTCACCCCATCCATAAGCCACTTTCACAAGAAAATGCGCTGCAAATTTAATTGAATCCCAAGTTAAGAAATTACAATTCCATCAACTTACTAAGTACCCAAAGTAAAGTAAGAGATAGTCGCACAATCCCAAATTCAGTTATTGAAATTTAAATGCAATATCCAATGAATAATCCCAATAAATTTGAACACAAAATCAACCCCAAAATAAAAATAAAAGATTACTCGTCACTATGATAGATTGATAGAGTCACTCTGAACGTGCCAATTGGTTTGACCCACGCTGCCCTTCATTCAAGACGACTGCGCTGCCCTTCTGTGTATCTTCGAACTTGCGCTTCCCTTCACTCAAAACAGCTGCACTGCCCTTCTAATCTCACTTTCTTCGTGAGGATTTTGTCTGCGCTGAAGTTGTGTTTATTGCCCAGAGAAACATCTGCTGCCAGAGCACTTGCATCGACTGCCTTCGGATTTCTCCAGAGTGTTATAATTCAATAGCTTCATCCAGGAGGATGGAAAAGAGAATTCCGCTCGCGCGGAATACCTGCGCTGCCTCTGTATCATTCACCGAGAACTTGGTCAGGGTGGCTACGCAAATCATTTGAACTTGATCGGGGTGCCAAAGGAGAGGGGAGAACCCGAGCTGACTGCGCAGCTTAATATCAGAGGAGAGGAAGGACCAAAGCTGGCTGCGCAGCTTAATAACGGAGGAGAGGGAGGACCAAATCTGGTTGCGCAGCTTAATAACGGAGGAGAGGGAGGACCAAAGCTGACTGCGCAGCTTAATAACGGAGGAGATGTCTTCGTGCCGAACCCTGCTTTGTTCCCGAGCTGTGAATCAGCGCAGTTGTGAACCCCTAACCACGAACTTGATGGACATTGAGCAAATCGTCGATGACTTGGATGACCGGTTGGCATTTCCAGTTGATAATTCCCTTAAGTAATCAAGTTGTACTCGATATAGTGGTATTAACATGCCCTTGCAAAAAAAATCAAACAAAAGTACAGGAAGTCATAAGCAAAGTAAGCGAATAAAATTCGGGTATTGCTCTGGTCATGACATGAATCAAGAAAATCTCAAATGACAGTGAAAATCTCCCTGTCAAATTGGAGAAAATTCTTTGACGCGATTCCAACAGAAATCGGCGGAAGATCCCCGACGATCTAGAGAGCAACAAGGGCGAGAGGCGGCGCTGGCTGCGCGGGCGGAGCAGAGAGGTGGCGCTGGCTGCGCAGGTTGAGCAGAGAGGTGGAGCTGGCTGCGCAGGTTGAGCAGAGAGGTGGAGCTGGCTGCGCAGCTTAACAGAGAAGTGGCGCTGCGTCGGGGTACATGGCTGCGTCGGAAGTCAGAGCTTCTCCTCCATCAACGCGGCAGAGGATGCCAGAACGAGCTCTCTGATGCGTCCTTGATTATGGGATCAAGTAATTCATGCATGAATACTTTGTATATGATACCTGGAAAGTATATGTGACTTCATTTAGTTTAAAGCAAATAAATGCCAACATGTGAATCCAAGATTAGAAATGGCAGTTTTCCCAACATGTGAATTCAAAAGACATCAAGAAGAATTGTCATATACTTATAGCATCTGGATTTTCCCTAGAAACAATCAATCATAGTAGACTGCTTTCGAAACATGATCAAGAAGGCAAAGGACAAGAAATACAAATGTTCATATATCAAGACACTAGTAAATAGAAGATAACTATATACAACTAGTCCCAACAGCAGCAGTCTCAAGCAAATCACAAGAAGCAGAGCAAAATTTTAGTAGCTGCAATACATCTTTGATTTTCATATGTCCCTAACTGATTCGAAGAGAGATAGATGTCTTAGCTTCTGTTTTTTATTTCTTCGACAGCTTGCCACTGCCCTCGTCGGAGAAATCCGGCGTTGGTTTGATGTGGCAGTCAGTTGACCCTGGTTTGCCGCCACTGCCAGAACTGAGTCTCGCCAACAGTAGAAGGAGATGTCATTTTCTGGTGGTATTTCACCGGGTTTCCCTATCGATTCTCTGAAATACTCGAGCTGGTATTGGCATGTCCTTGTAAGAAATCGAGCGAGATCAGAACATAATTAGAAATAAAATGAGCGTGCCCGAGCTGGCTGCGCAGCTGAGCAACCATAGAGGATAAGAGCGTGCTCGAGCTGGCTGCGCAGCTGAGTAACCATAGAGGATAAGAGCATGCCCGATCTGGCTGCGCAGCTGAGTAACCATAGAGGGTAAGAGCGTGCCCGAGCTAGCTGCGCAGCTGAGCAACCATAGAGGATAAGAGCGTGCCCGAGTTGGCTGCGCGGGCTGAGCAGAGAGGTGGCGCTGGTTGCGCAGGCTGAGCAAAGAAGAGGCGCTGGCTGCGCAGGCTGAGCATCCCCTTGCTGGTATCATGCTCCGGCGATACTTCATTGGAGTCTACTTCCTCCACCCACAATTCTCTTATTTAATCAGCCCATTGGACGAGCCTTCGAGACCTTCAGTTGGCCTTTCCAGGCAACGATTCCTTTAAGCCATCGAGCTTTGTTCGCTATTTTGGTATTGACACGCCCTCCCTCGGCGATATTCAGCACCATAACTCACAAGCCCAGCTCGCGTGAAACCCTTGCCCATGCTCGAACCCATACTTTCTCGGCCTGAAGTGGAGGCTGAGGTTCGCACACCTCGACCTGTGTTGAACCGTGAGTTGGTGTAGCTATGAACCCCAAACCACGAAACATCTATCGCATAGCAGAGCAGCTCTATGTTGGTATCGCGCTCCGGCAATGTTGCATCGGAATCTACTTTCCCCTCAAACAATGCCCTCCATCAATCTGGTAACGGGCGAGAGGACGGAGGATGTTGTTCTCTCAAATCGGGGCCTCGCAAGGGCCCTTCTCTGCCCTCAACTGAAAATACCGAACTGGAGAAGATGAGATATTTTGAAGCACCGTTCTGGGCGTGACGATGGCGCGCGGCGCGTGTAAGATAAGTC
This sequence comes from Salvia miltiorrhiza, assembly GCF_028751815.1. NCBI lineage: Eukaryota > Viridiplantae > Streptophyta > Magnoliopsida > Lamiales > Lamiaceae > Salvia > Salvia miltiorrhiza. The sequence continues at coordinate 265,136 of NC_080389.1, forward strand.
GGTGAACGGAGACGATGTGCGGCCCCGGCACGGCGGCGTAGTTGAAGGAAGAAGATGGTTGTTGTGTTATCCCCTTTTTTTTTGAAGGAAGAAGAGCTTTGATTTTTTGGGGGTGAAACATCGATCCCCTTTTCTTAGCTACCGAAAACCCTCATCGACCTCTGGAAATTCCCCCCTCCGAGATTCCGCATCATTTCACCGATCTGGATCGGCCACCCTCCGATCTGGAAAGATTTTGAAGAACGTATCCCAATCTCCCTCCTTCCATTCCTTCGGTGAACAGTAACCAGGCCCAAATGTTGATTTGATTTTTTTAGAGTGGGATGAACAATAAACCTCGATGAACAGTGATCTAGATCTGGAAATTTCAAAAATCGAGAGGAATGTAAAATCGAAAACATCAACGTCTTAGACTCGATTCATTTCCCACAGACGGCGCCAGTTGGTGAAGCACGGAATCACCAACACCTAAACTAGAAACTAGAAAGCAAAAAACGACACATGGATTTACGTGGTTCGGCCATCAAGACCTACATCCACGGGAGGTTCTTTGTTGGTTTCACTATAACTCAAGAAAGTTTACATTTTACAAGTGTGTTGCTCGAATGAATTCCTCCCTTAATGCTAATGCTAACCTTCTATTTATAGATGTGAGAATGAGCCCTAAAAGGCCTTAGGCCCATGAACTCTAATTGTTGAACTCAGGCCCTTTCAAGCCTTAATACACTTTAGTCTTGATTTGACCCATCTACGTTGTCCTTTGTTGGTGAAACGGGTAACTCCGGTTCTAGTAAAGCCAGCTCTGCGCTCTGGCTGCGCTGTTGTTCTACGCTGCTGCGCTGCGGTGTTGTGCTGCGCTGCGGTGCTGCGCTGCGGTGCTGTGCTGCGCTGCTGGGCTGATGAGTATTCTAGTCCTCATCACACACCATTCTTCAGAATTGTCCTTCCATTATTCCTACGCCTATATACTGGATAACCATCTTCATCAATGTTCGTTGTCTCAACATATTTTTTGGGAAAGTATTTTGTACAACGACCATTTGCCATGCAAGGAGAATTTTTCTTTGCTACTCCACATGGACCATGAAGCATGAAATCATGTACAGCTGTATAATACATTGGATCAGAATTTATGTCTGGTATTTCAGCTGAAATGATTTCGTTGATGTTGTCTGGTGAAGGATTTCTATGTTCATTCGAAAGAAAGAGCAAAATATGTGCATGTGGAAGCCCTCTTTTCTGAAACTCAATAGTGTATACAACTGTTGCAATAAAAAAAAATTTATTTTTATGAAATTACATAAATATTAATAAAAATAATAAAATCCATCAAGTAAAAAAGGTCATCATGTAAATATAATACCTGCTCTAACAGTGCCAAATAATTTCTCTTTGCGTAGATCTTTAATCAAATTATTCAGCTTCATTTTAAAAATCCGACAAACAATATCGGGACGATCTTCTGGTTTCAATCCTCACCTTCCAACATATCTCTCAATTTCAGGCCACTTCGGATTGCATGTAAATGTGATAAATAGATTGGGATATCCTGCCCATTTACATATAGCCATCGCATCTTGATAATTTTGCACCATATATCGAGCTCCTCCTGTAAAACTTGATGGCAATATCACTCTTTTTCCTCGAGTTACTGGATTTGTCTCACCTCTTATTAAGGCATCCGTGAGGCCTTTATACAAATCAGATCGCAATTTTTTTTTACTTATACGTATATACATTAATCTACCTGATTCAATCATGGTGTATGCATCAACCACAAACTGTTGGAATAATCGTTTAGAAGACAAAATTGTTGTCGCTTCAGATTGTCTTTCATGCAACCGATAAGTGAAGTATTCTTTCATAGTAACATTCGTTCGAGCATTACTTCCAGAAGAACTACCAGGCACATTTAAAGGAATATCCTCATAAAACCCATCTTCACCGTATGGAAATAACAAAGGATATTGCAAGCCAAGATAAGCTGCTTGTAATTCATTAATGCGCTTCAATTGTCCGGACTGAGTTTCAACAATTAAGTCTTTGTCTCCTAATGACTCATCAAAGTCACCAACAACTAAAGCAGCCACTTCAGATACAGATGGTAGATTATATGTTCGAGCATCACCATGTCTTCTACCAGTAAGCTTTATTCTTATATCAGATTGTCCCTGATCAATAATCTTTTCCTTTGCCATTCTAAAAGTCTTCACAAATACATTATTTTCATCCAACATTATTTTCAACTCAGAAACAATTTCAGCATGTTAAGTGTTGATGCCATTTTTCTGCCTGAATAAATTGGAAAAAAATATTGTTAAAAAATATAATGAAATTCTTAATTTCCTAACATTTTACAAAAAAATTGAATTCAATAATAATAATAATAATAATAATAATTGTAGTTACCTCACATACTGCATCCTATTAGCAACTTCATTTTCTGTATCATAAATATACAGTTGAGCAAACTTTGGCGTAGAACCTTCAAATGGCATCAGACTACCCATTAAATGATAATTCTGGCCATGCAATCGAAATGTTGGTGGTGAATTGCCAGTGTTTAAACTCAAATCAATCTTCTCTCCCATTGACGTAAATGCAAACATACTATTGTAAGATCGAATATTATCTCGAAAATGCTTGCTCTTTGCATCATTCTTGTGAAGAAGCTCATGCAATAATGTTGGAGGAGGTTCGATTCTTGGAAGTTTTATTTTACCACTACGACAACATAGTGAGTATTTTGGATTCTGATTGCCACCACTTGTTAATCTTTCGTCAAACCAAAACAATGCATTACAAAAATGACAATGACAAACTGGATCGCCAAGGTCGCAATATTATGTTCAATTGAAATCAAAAGTAATGAATAAAAGCATTATTAAAATATGTTTATATAAAAGGAAAAGAAAAAAGAACCTAAACCCTTTAAAGCACAGAGGAGCAGACTAAGGAAATTAACATGAATATATTTATTATGAACATATTATAAAATTAAAAAGCATAAAATCTATATATTACAATTCAATGATATAATATTCACATATAATAAAATTCTATAGTATGACATTTGTGAAAAAAGAAATACTTTTTTGTGCATCAGCCATATGTGTTGAAGATTGTGGGTCAAATAGTTCGTCATCTGTTAAATCAATCAATTCAGACGTTTGACTGGTTCCTTGGCGTGAAGTTCCACATGTATCAATTATGCTCATCCTTTCATGATCGACATGTGAAGAAGATTGTTTATGACATTGTTCGTCATTTGTTAGATCAATAAATGTCGAATCTCTGATTGGATATCGTGGCGTAATTCCAAACACTGTATTACAATAATGAAAAGTTATATGATTTAAAAAAAATAAAAAATAAGTGCTACTAAATTATGATTACCATTACGTATGTCGTTAAGCAATGAATTAGAATCATTCTCTCCGCTTTCACAATCAAAGCTATTCTCCAAAGCACAATGTTTTCTTTTTTTTTGAAGCGTGATTCATGTTATCTGGAACAAAATATTAATAAATAAAAAAATCATAACGCATAATAAAAACATTAAAGTTGTACATAGATAGAAGTTACTACCATTCATAATTTAGAAATATAGGAATTAAAAAAACTATAAAATAAATCTATATAATATATAAAAATATAGTTTTAACAGTTATTTTTTCCCGCCAATTTTAGATTAAATATATTTTTTTATTATTTAAAAATATTTAAAAGATTTGAAAAATAAAAAGAAGAGAGAACTTTGGTTTTTGGATGGGTCCTACTCGTGAAAATTAATAAATAAAAAGAAGAGAGAATTTAGCATTTAATAATAAAAAAAATGGGGCTATTTCGTAGAAGCCCACAAATTGACTTTCAACTTTCATTGTCAAGGTCCATTAATCTAATTTATAAAAAAAAGGTCCATCAAACTACTTTAAAGCCCATAATAAAAAACCTAGACTATTCCTAGCTATATATATACACTGTTCCATTCATTTCGCTTCATATTTCGGACAACAGCTGTTTAGAGCTGCTACACTCTCATTTCTCTCTTCTCATCCCTTGTCATGTTCACATTCACTCTCATTTCTCTCTTCTCATCCCTTGTCATGTTCACATTCATTTGGTTTGTGTGTCTTCTTTCGATTTATTTGAGTTGATGAGTTATGAAACATTTGTGAATCATATGCCTAATGGGCTTCTCACCAGTGAACTCACGTGATTCTCTCTTCTCTTCCTGTACTTTTGATTTTCTCTTTTTGTTCTTTTGATTTAAAGCTTTAGATGAGTTATGAAACATAAGTAAATCTTATTGCTAGTAGGCTATTAAAATCGATTACTATATGGAACTCACATGCAATACTTTGTAGTTTTAACATTCCTTTGACATTTTTTTTGGTTACATGCTATTGCTTTTGTAGATCTATTAATATCTACAAAAAAATTGCCTAGAACCATTGAACAACTTTTATTTTATTTTTTTCTATTTCTTTAAATCTGTCATTTTTTTTTTGTAGATCTATCAACATCTACAAAAAAATTGCTTAGAACCATTGAACATTTTTTTTTTTCTGTTTCTTTAGATCTGTCAATTTTTTTGGTAGATCTTCAACATCTACAAAAGAATTGCTTACAACGGTTGAATAATTTTTTTTTCTGCTTACTTGTAAGTGTAGCGCAGGCCTTATAGACTATTGCTTTTTTTGGTTATATTTTAATTTTTTGTAGATGTATGAATATCTAAATGTTTTTTTTAGCATATTACTTATAGATCTATTGAAATGTACACAGAATATTGTAGATCTGTATAAAATGAAGTTGTTTTCATAGATCTTGAAGTTAGATTTTCAAGTTCGAATGTAGATCTATCATTTTATACGAAAAATATTGTATAAACTGAGTAATTTTTAGATCTACATCATAGATCTAGATCTTTATATCTTTATATGAGTAGTGAAACATAAGTAAAATTTTATGCCTTTTAATAGGCTAAAATTTGATCACTTGTGTGGAACTCAACTAAATATCTCGTATTTTCATTCTCTATTCTATACAGAAATTCTATTTCGGTCTAAATCTTTATTTCTATTGCTCTATTATTCTTTATGACCAATGGGTAATTATTGATTTGGAGATCAAACATAAAGGAGTTGCGCCACATGCTGAACACAGAATGTACATTACATTTCAAGAAATTTTAAAGATTAAACATAAGGTAAGTAACATTATTTAACCCCTATGTGAAGAAATTTTAAAGATTCAAACATTAAAGATTCAAACAATAAAGATTATCATCATAACTGTAAAAGGAAGAACACGTACCTTCAATATTATCCTTATGTCTGTTAAAACTAACTCCAGATTAAGCTTCTTCGTTTGCTTTGGCAGTTGTATTCTTCCGTTGATTTGCATGTATGAAATTATTAGCAATTGTATTTATTTATAAATCCGAATAACATATTGCACTTTTACCAAAAATTTGTTCTTGATCGTCTTCTTGTGAAACTCGATTACTGTCACTTCCTCTATATAATTTGCTACACCTGAGATCTTTCCTTGTTTTTAAATTATTGACAAAATATTGTAACTGCTATTTAAGGACGTGGTTTATATTTATTTTAAATAGCAAAATTATTATACTTGTATTATATTGTTTTTTGGGCCTTCGTGATTGATCCGACAGGTCTGTTTAATTTTCATTTAGATACTAAAATACAATCTTGGGCCTCTTTTTTTGGAAATTTACTTTTGGCCTTCTATTGAAATTTATTTATATAATACTTGTCTGGAATTGTTTTAAATTAGCTTTAAAAAAATTGTTTTAAATTTAATTTTGTCCCTGTTTTGTATAAATTTATTTATACTTTTATCTAACTTTATTTTGGGCCTACACTTGTTTCATGTTAATTTTTTAAAACTATACTTGCCTTTATATCCCTCCTTACATGGACCCTGAATATATCTCGAATGTTTGAATTTTAGCATATTATAAAATATAGGGCAAATTGCATGAAAATATATTATGTCTATAAAATTATTTAAATATTTTAGAATTTGTCTTCTGGTTTATTTTTTTTCTTGTGTTTATATAATAAATTTAGGTTTCCGTTTAGGTTTTAATTTTTTCCGTGTGCTTTTAATTTCTGTGTGCAAATCGATGATTTGTTTAATATCTCTTATTTTCATATTCTCTTCTTTGATTTCTTATATTAGTTATTATATCATTATTTTTAGTTAAATATATTCTATGTTGCTTGTTTTGTGTTGTATTTTTATGTCATTATTTGGGCCTTCGTGATTGATCCGACAGGTCTGTTTAATTTTCATTTAGATACTAAAATACAATCTTGGGCCTCTTTTTTTGGAAATTTACTTTTGGCCTTCTATTGAAATTTATTTATATAATACTTGTCTGGAATTGTTTTAAATTAGCTTTAAAAAAATTGTTTTAAATTTAATTTTGTCCCTGTTTTGTATAAATTTATTTATACTTTTATCTAACTTTATTTTGGGCCTACACTTGTTTCATGTTAATTTTTTAAAACTATACTTGCCTTTATATCCCTCCTTACATGGACCCTGAATATATCTCGAATGTTTGAATTTTAGCATATTATAAAATATAGGGCAAATTGCATGAAAATATATTATGTCTATAAAATTATTTAAATATTTTAGAATTTGTCTTCTGGTTTATTTTTTTTCTTGTGTTTATATAATAAATTTAGGTTTCCGTTTAGGTTTTAATTTTTTCCGTGTGCTTTTAATTTCTGTGTGCAAATCGATGATTTGTTTAATATCTCTTATTTTCATATTCTCTTCTTTGATTTCTTATATTAGTTATTATATCATTATTTTTAGTTAAATATATTCTATGTTGCTTGTTTTGTGTTGTATTTTTATGTCATTCTTGAATCTTGATGGTATCGAAATAGTTTTTGTTTTTGGCAAGTAGATTATTATTAGATTTTAGGTAATAATATTAAACACGTCATTTTGAAATAAGTAAATTGAAATATAAAACGACACATTTTTAATTAACATCAAACCCTTAAATCCAAGAAACCTATCAACTAAACATGTAATAAAGTTGAAATCCTAAAACCCTTAAGTCAGGGCCGAGCCTCGTTAAAACCACTTCAAAGCAAAGTGGAAAAAGAGTACTCGTCTATGCAAAATCAAAGAGAAAGTTGAAATCCTAAATACTGAACAATCAAATAACTTCAAATCCTATCAACTAAATCATGGCTTCTCTTGCTTTATAACAACTCTCTTCCCCTTTTTCTTCCTACCAGTTGGCCCGTATTCATCAATGAGGTGCTTATTCATAGCCTCATCATCACTTAAGTCTATTGGTGCCATGTTGTGTTTGTCATTGCTGTTGCATTAGTGTCCTTTTTAGCAGCCTTTGAACTTGCTTCCCCATCATCCTTGACATCTTTTGCCTCATTTTCGTCTTCTTCAACCTTCATATGTGCACCACAATATTTTTCAATCATGTTTGGCTCACAATTTAGTTTCGATACTGTATATGCACCATCAAATAATTTGCTTTCTCCTTCCCTCAAAACAGTCTTGAATAAGGCTGTTTTTCCAGCAATTGCCTCAATTTCAAAAGGGAGTTCATTATCGTTGGCTTCCTATAAAATTTGAGATAAATTTATTAAGTATCTATGTGAGTAAAAGAGTATTAAAATTTGACCAAATTAAATTCGAATACTTACATAGCTCAGTTCAGTAGCTGTTTTTCCAATTAGCTGAAAGCATTCCCTATCTCATAGAGTTAGTGATGTGGTTCCAGTATCATCAGCAACACAAACACGTAATTTATACCTGTTAGGCAATTTGTCAATTTTTATAACAAATATAAGCTGAAATAATAAAGATAGTAAATTATTTAAGTTTTTAAAGTAAATGTACCTTAATTTTCCTAACACGTCAAAGTTCTCACAGTTGTAGCAAAAAAATTTGTCATCATCCTTCTTCAACTTTTTCAAACAAATATTGCAAGCCAAGTATGCCCATGCATTAATTGTCTCAATAGCTTGTATTGTCCCATAAAACTAGAATGATCCAATCTATTTTGCTTAATAATAATTAGAAATAGAATTGACATAATAAATGATATTTAAAATTTTGAAATTGTCCTAAACGTGAGTTTACCTTTTCATTTGCTAACTTTGAAATTGTCTTTAACATTGAGACCCCATGAGTGATCTCGTCTTCTATGGTTAGGACTGTTGGAGCTTTTGCTAAGTTGATTGAAAGGCTTCTTTCTTTGTTGATTGTAGCAAAACTATACAATTTGAAAACAAAATTATAAGCTAAAAGTAATAACATAATTATATAATCCTAAAAATAAATAATTTTTGTATTGAACATACGCCTCCTTTGCTTCCTTGATTTCTTCAATATTTGCATTCCACAAAATGTTGGTGATATCGTAAGAAGTTGTAATTCGAACTTCACCTGCATGTCATTGTTTTTGTTAGATATAGTATTTTCAACGTTGACACTATATAATTCAAACTTTACCTTTGTAAATTGTTGGGCGGCAAAATTGAAGGATAATACAAATTGGCAAATTTGGATCACCACGAAGATAATTGTACATTTTTTCTGCATGTTGTTCCCACAATGTACATGATAGAGTCTTTCCCCTAAAAAGTTATATTTAGCAAATGAATTAAAACTAATGTCATTTCTGGAAGAAAAAAAATTTAAATAAAAAGCAAAATTTAACAACTCTAGATTTTCCATGATGATGTCCATAAGTTTTGTACTGCATCCTTAATTTCACTTCTTTGTAAACTGGTTCATAGCTTTTGACAATGATTCCACGGAGATCTGTAATTTAACATTACAATTTATAAATAATATGAAAAAAATGGGTGAAATAAAATTATTTGCTCCATACTTACCAAACATGACTGCATCTTGAACATTGTCAAATTTTGCTACATCATCATAGCTCTTGAACTTGAATGTATGCTTCGGGAAGTCATCAGCATCTAACTCAATGATTCTTGAATAGTAGTATCTTGTTTTTGCAATAAGTCGTTTTGAATTTATCCATGTTTTTTGTGACAACGTAATCTTTGATTGCATAAACACATCCTTCGTTTAACAGCGGCTTCAATTTTGACACCGAAGTACAATTAATAGTGGCATGAATTCTGTTCTCCTGCATTGACAATTGAAATTAGTTAGTGTTTGAAACTAAATATCGAAAATAAGAAGAAAAAGTAAAAGATTTTCAACCTCCTTGTCGTGGAAGATGCATTCATGAGAATACACTTCATCTCTGTTGTTCTTTTTCAATATGTCATAGCTTCTTATGAGACGTAACTGCAATGCGATTTTACTTCTTCCAGGTTACAGGTCGTTGATTACAACAAAGAGAGGAGCCATTGCTAAAAGCTGTAAAAAATATGTTTCTGTTTCAATGTGTAGCTACGGTGGTTTGAAGAAGTTCTATTTATAATTGGTCTGTAAACTAAAAAGTGTGTAATGGGTTTCATTTTCAATAGTCAGTTACATATAGTGCGTAATGGGTTTCCCACTATTTACATAATATATTATTTATAAGTTAAAATAATATAAATATAGCAATAGATTTAGTGGGTGATAATAATAGTTACTGCGAAATTCAGTCATACAAATTGCATTTATTGGTTATTTTAAATATTATAATGGGCTTGAGTAATGGTGAGTTGGAAGTTAAAAAGGAAGTGGTAATTGGAAAAAGTTGCACGTGGATATTATATTGTTGGGAGTCATGAATATTGCATAATTGACCTACAACTGTCAAAACAATTGTCAAAATTTGTTGAATCACTTAAATATCGGAAATCAATTCAATCTAAATACGCTGATGAAGAATTTAAATTTTGCAGGGAATTTGTAGCCGTTAAAACTCCTTCTTTATATATAATATAGATATCATTAGTCTGCAGACAATATATATATAGGGGAGGGCTAAAATAAAAACACTTCTTAAAATATAAAATATAAACAATTTTCAGCCCTTAGATCATCAAGATCTACGGTTGATTCGTAACTCTTTTGGATGAATTTGTGGTCCTGGGTTCAAATCCCAAAGGTAGCAAAAATTTATTTTTCACAATTCGTAACCACGTTGGATGAATTCGTAACCCTGTTGGATAAAATTCGTACATTAAAAACGTTTATATTTATATTTTAAGAAGTATTTTCACTGTAGCCCTCCCCTATATATATATATATATATATATATATATATATATATATATATATACAGGTATGTACCAACTATGAGAACTCATATATCATATATATTAGGTGAAGAGAAGGAGGCCTCCTTCAAATCATCGTGACCGGCCGACTAGAGACGACTCACGATCACCTCTGCGCACAAAACCTTTATTGTCTTATAAATCAGTTAAAGGCTGATATCTTGCATTGTGATCATAATCATGTCTTTCATAGAGGCAACATACCACATTTCATTCTCATCAATAGTAAATATGACAAGTTGACAATTTTCATTATACTCATCAATAATACTTCAACATGCTTCATTTTCATAAGATTTGCATTTGAACTCATTATCATGGTACCTTTTTCTTGCGGCGGTGTGACGGCGAGCTGAGGTTCAACAACTTTCTTAGAAGTCTAGAGACACTAATCTAGAATCAACATTAGAAGCTTTTGGTTATCAGAGACATGAAAGAAAACTTATGCTCTGATACCATTCTGTCACACCCCAATTCTTGAAACAATAACTATAACTGGGGTACAACTCATCATTTAAATGAACAAGGGGAAAATCCTTGTGAAATCCAAATAAAAGGGATAGCAATCGGGCTTAGCCCCTTTGGATGAAGAAAAGACAAGTATTCAAGTGATACGAATCAATCAACGAAAATAACAACTTCAGGATCACAAGTTTAGTGTCATGCTTCAGATAACCAACATTCATAGAGTGAAATACTTGAGAGTCAATAGTTTAGGCTCAACAAAAGATAGATACTGGCTAGTTCTACAGCGGAAGTCAAAATAAGGAGTTGAACTCTAGCCTCAGCTCTGCCCCGTCATCACGAGCCATTAACCTGAAAACATTTGAAAGTATTTTTGGGCTAAGTACTAATGTACTTAGTGGGCTGCAACTTTTAAAGCATTTCATAATCTGAAGAACAGTTTATCCAATCTTACTGACATGTCATAGAAGGTTTTTAAAGAGAAAATAACTTCTATGCATGTTAAAACATTTCATATAATACTTAATTATTTTCGCGCGTTTGCACACTCCATTCTGTTACTCGCTGTGATCCCGGACCTCTAGCCACCGACGGATCTCTGTCTCCCGCTGACTTGAACTGAGGGTGTAACCCAGCCAAGTAAAATAAACCTCGGAAATTAATCCAGACAGGCCTATCATAACTATGCTCCGGAACACATCCCGTCGAGTACCCTTATAACGCCTCTGGTTAGTGCCCGATGGAGATCAACCCACCGAGTCAGCTAACAAGTGTACACAATTCTCAAACAACGTATTAGGTCATAAGAGAACCTCAATTGATTAACTGTACGAGCCTTAAACATGGTAGAGTGCACAAAAATATTTTATTGGATAAACAGTTTATATATTACGAACATTTAAGCTCATTAGCTCAATCATACATTTGGAAAATAAGCCCACCTGTATAGGCAAAGCCTGTCGTTTATTCTTATCTCTGAATCGGAATAGCAGTGCTAATCCTCCTGACGCTCAAAGCCTACAAGAAATCTATTCTTAATAGGTCTCCTTGAATCTAATCTTAAGTCATGGTGAAGTGCTTAACATTCTATGATCCACTTAGCCGGGTTTTCAAAATTTAATGGATAAATAATTGAAAACATTTCTCTTGAGTTAAGAACACCAACAATATTCTTACTCGTCTTTCCTTTGTAATTGGAATTATAATTAAAATCAATTAAATCATAAATACTTTTATTGCAAAATAAATGCAATTTCATGCCATGCTTAGCATATAATAAGTAATTACTTAAAATATGCACATAATAATAATTTAATATTATTATGAAACTAGTCTTTGAAAATAATTAATTAAACTAATTAATAGTTCAATTAATTAAAATAGGGCAGCCCAATTAATTTAATTAATCAAGGCAGCCCAAAGTTTAAAATAATAACTGACCCAAAGGGGATTTAAAATAAGGCCCAGCTGTATATTAAAGTAAAGGCCCAACTGAAATTTAAAGCAAAGAAAATCGGCCCAACTCGGCCCAAGACTCAAACCCAACTCCAAACCTAGCCCAACACCCTTCTTTCTTCCCCCCCCATCAGTCACGCAACTTCAGTTTCTCACTGCTTCTCTCTCTCCCTCTCGACTGATCCTCTCTCTTTCTCCTCATCAAGATCCGCTCGTCCCTCTCTCCTCTCGAAATTTCACCGCCGCCGGAGCTCGCCGGAGCAAGCGGCGACAGGTTCCAGCTCCCCTCTCCCTTCTCCCTTTTTCGGCGACCTCAGATCTTCGGCCGACAGCAGCAGATAGGCTGCTGCCGATTCTCCCTCGGCTCTCTCTCTCTCAAAATCAAAACCCACACCTCACTCCGTCCGAGTCGTCTTCCCCCTTGGAAACGGCGAGATCGCCGCTCCCTCCCTCTCTACTGTGCTCACCCTCCGTCCGTGGCCGGACGACAGCGGCAGGGCCGCCGCGCCCTGGCCTCCCTCTGTAACTCAACCACCGCCCCAACCCATTTCTCTCTCTCTCTCTCTCTCTGACAGTGGCGAACCACCACTGCTACCACCAGACGGACAGCAGCGATGAGCCGCCGCCGCCTCCCTCTCTGAAACTTCCGGCGACAGCAGCCATGGCTGCCGCCGTCGACTCTCTCCTTCCCTCCACTGACTCAACCCGGCAGAAACACAAAACTGCAAGGGTCTCGACCCTTGTACCAAGACAGGGGCAGCAACCCGACTCAACAAGCACGACAAAGCTCAAGACTCCATTTTTCTTTTTCTTTAAAAACAGTCATGCTCTGATGTATGTACATATATATATACAGATCATTTATACATATCTACACTTGTATAAAAACTTGTTTGTGAATGCATGTATGCTCGTGAAAATCTGTTGGGTAGCTGTAAAACTTCATGTACTGTTCATGTTTGTGAAATGGAATAAGCAGAGTTCAAAAGATGAAACCTTTAGGAGTTTTTGGTTTGAGGTTGCTGAATTTGAAGGGTGCAGCTGCTGGATTTACTGCTACTGAACTTGGTGAATGGAGCTAGTAGAATAACTACAGATATTGATTTATTATCAATACTTGCAGGATGAAACATGAAAGAAATGGAGTAGTCTCAAGTTCAAAAACTCAAACTTACATGTGTAGTTAGCATAACGCTTGGAGAGAGTTTGGAGCTGCTGAAAATTGTAAAGAAGTGCCAAGAAATGGCCTTGAGTGTTTTAATTTAGCGTGGGGGTTGGACTTGGACTGCATACCTAAAGACATGACTTAAAGCTTAAAGCTGATTTTGAAAAGGCAAGGTATGGTGTAGGGTGGCTGGAAGGAGGTGTAGGGTGTAGTGTGAAATGAGATATTGATTGGACAATTTAAATCCCTCAGGATAAAATTGTCGAAACTGTAATAATACTTCAGGGTTTGCTAATTAAAAGCTCGTGAAAAATGCTTGAATGCTAAATTAAATAAATATGCAATGCATATAAATTTAATAACTAAATTTACAAATGTTTTTGTAAATCACTTTTGTTGGAATTAAAATAAATTCATTTTTTTTTTCGGCGTGAATCATCTTAAATCTAAGTTTAAAATTATTCTAAACTTAGCTCGAGGAAACGGGGTATTACAATCTTATAGGTAAATAGCACTCAAATAATTCACATAGTCATTCACACTTCAAATTAATCAATTATTCCACATAATACATTTTCACAATTTATCTCAATTGTAAAATGACTTAAAAGTCACTCTATGAAACTTGAAAATCTTTTTCCCTTGTAATTAAATCTTTAAATATTTTATGTAAGCTATGGAATTTATATATAAAAGAGTTTTTCCACTCAAACCTTCTTTTCAACCTTAAAAAGTCCAAACAATCATTTTCTATAAGAATTGTGACAATTAAATCTCATAAATCCTTTTTTAAAGATTCCAAAAATTCTTATATATATATATATATATATATATATATATATATATATATATATAGGCCAAGGTTCAATGAAGAAGGCCTAAATGTAAGAAAGAAGAGAGAAGTAATCTCATCCGCTGATCTTATCTAATCTAACGGACATGATTTATTCACGTCATGTTCAACGGATTTTTTCATTGAACATTCGTGAACATATATACTCCCTCCGTCCACCAATTAAAGCCCCATTTGAGTGTCGGCGCGGAAACTAAGAAAGCTGAAAAAGGTGGTGTAAAGGTGGTGTAAAAGACTAAAAGGGTAGTGTTTATGTATTGTGATTACTTTTACTAATCTTTCATTAGCTATTTGATAATAATAATAATAATAATAATAATAATAATAATAATAATAATAATAATAATAATAAAAATAAGGATAATAATAATAATAATAATAATAATAATAATAACAAGAATAATAATAATAATAATAATAATAATAATAATAATAATAACAATAATAATAAGAATAACAATTACAATAATAAGGATAATAATAATAATAATATAAGGATAATAATAATAATAATAATAATAACAATAACAACAACAATAATAATAAGAATAACAATAATAATAATAATAACAATAATAATAATAATAACAATAACAATAATAATAATAATAATAACAATAATAATAATAATAATAATAATAATAATAATAATAATAATAATAATAATAATAATAATAATAATCATAATAATAATAATAACGATAATAATAATAATAATAATAATAATAATAATGTAATACCCCGTTCCTTTTTGCTAAGTTTAGAATATTTTTTCGAATTTAGAAGTAAGATGATTCACGCCGGATATAAAGAAAATGAATTTATTTTTAATTCCAACAAAAATGATTTACAAAAACATTTGTAAATTTAGTTATTGAATTTATATGCATTGCATATTTATTTAATTTAGTATTTAAGTATTTTCACGAGCTATTTATTTAACGAACCCTGAAGTATTTATTACAGTCCCGATATTTTATCTATGTTCCTAATAGCCACCTTATATCATGATTATTTATAGCATACATGTATTTATGCAGACTAATAAAATCCTCCCATATCTCATCCTCAATCCACTACTCATCAATGGTGCTACACTACTCACCAATTCACTATTTCCACCACCAACGTTAACATCACTACCCACTCACACTTTCCACTCTCCCCACTCACACTTCACACGATACTTTGCCCCCCACCAAAATAAACTTTAGCCATAATACCCATTCCCTTCCACTCACCATTTCTCCTACATACCAAGGAACTAAGTGCAGAGCTACACCCACAGAAGTTCAGCTATACCACACGGACATCCCTATCACTTCACTCATTCTGAAAATTTTCATTTGCTCACCAAGATCATTTCGACAGAATCCAGCACACAAGTAAGATTTCTAAATCAGTTTCTTTACATTCTTCCCTATGAATAAGAGCCTTCATTTAAATGGTATTCATATCTATGAACCTTCTTTTCCAGCAAACAAACAGGATCAACACTCACTGAAATTTCTCACAAGGTAGCCATTTGATTTCTTTTACCTCTGCTCATAAATCGAACTTCAAGCTGCAAGCTTGTTCAAAGCTATATACAATTTGATATATACTCAGCAACGCATTTCAAGCATTTCATTAAAATGACATTCATAATCATAAGCATACAATCTGTATATATATATATATATATATATTCATACATCAGAGCATGATTTATAAAAGAAGTAGAGGAGGACGACTTTTTGAAGCTTGGTTTCTCCATGTCTCAGTTCTTGCTTCTAGCTTGTTGAGTGAGTGTTGTGTTTCTTGCTGAGTCGAGTCAGGGGTGGGAAGAGGTTGGCTGTGCGTCGACGGCGCAGTGACGAGCTGTTGCTGCTGCTGTCGCCGAGAGAGAGACCGAGGGAGGCGGCGGCGCTCGTCGTTGCCAAGGGGGAAAGAGAGAGTTGGGGGTTAGGACGCTGGTGGTGGTGGCGTAAAGCCGCTGCCGTCGTCCGCTGGATTTTCAGAAGGAGGCGACGGCGGATCTGCTGCGAGGACGCCGGAGGCGGCGGAGCTCCGCGGCGGTTGCGCCTGCTGCGTGAAGGAGAGAGGGCTGGGTGCGTGAGTTTGTGTTGGTGCGATGAGGGAGATGGGAGAAGGGGATCTGGCGGAACCAAAGTAAAGGAGAGAGGAAGATGATGTGGTGATTCGGCGGGCGGCGGCCAGTCGCCGGAGGAGGAGCCGTGGCGGCGGAAATTTGAGGGAGCCGAGAGAGGGAGAGAAGAGTGCTGCTGCGCAGCTGCTTGTGTGTATGAGTGTTGTGCGATTTGAGGGAGATAAGAGAGTGTAGGGTTGGGCTTTGGGCTTGGTGAGAGTTGGGCTTGGTGAGAGTTGGCTTGAGTGTAGTTTAGGGCTTAGTTTTGGGGTTGGGTTTGAGTGATGGGCTTGGTAGTGGGCCGATTTTAATTAGAGTGGGCTCGAGTTGTGGGCCGATTTTAATTAGAGTGGGCTCGAGTCATGGGCCGATTTTTATGAGTATTTGGGCCGAGATTTTATTTATTTTTGTTTCAGTTGGGCTATTAATTAATAAATTTGTTGGGCCTTATTTTATTTAAGGATTTTGAATTGCCTTCAATTAATTAAATTGGGCTTTCTTATTTTTAATTAATTGAACTATTATTAGTTTGATTAATTTATTTAAAGGATAATTTTCATAATAATATTATATTATTATTATTATTATGTGCATATTTTAAGTAATTACTTATTATATGTTAAGCATGACATGATTTGCATTATATTTTGCAATAAGAATATTTATGATTTAATTGGTTTTATTATAATTCCAATTATTAAAGAAAGATGAGTAAGAATATTGTTGGTGTTCTTAACTCAAAGAGAAATGTTTTCAATTATTTATTCATTAAATTTTGAAAACCCGGCTAAGTGAATCATAGAATATTAAGCACTTCACCATGACTTAAGATTAGAATTCAAGGAGACCTATTAAGAATAGATTTCTTGTAGGCTTTGAGCATCAGGAGGACTAGCACTGCTATTCCGATTCAGAGATAAGGTTAAACGACAGGCTTTGCCTATACAGGTGGGCTTATTTTTCAAATGTATGATTTAGCTATTGAGCTTAAATATTCGTGTAATATAAACTGTTTATCCAATAAAATATTTTTGTGCACTCTACCATGTTTAATGCTCGTACAGTTAATCAATTGAGGTTCTCTTATGACCTAACACGTTGTTTGAGAATTGTGTACACTTGTTAGATGACTCGGTGGGTTGATCTCCATCGGGCACTAACCAGAGGCGTTATAAGGGTGCTCGACTGGATGTGTTCCGGAGCATAGTTATGATAGGCCTGTCTGGATTAATTTCCGAGGTTTATTTTACTTGACTGGGTTACGCCCTCAGTTCAAGTCAGCGGGAGACAGAGATCCGTCGGTGGCTAGAGGTCCGGGATCACAGCGAGTAACAGAATGGAGTGTGCAAACGCGCGCAAAATAATTAAGTATATATATATGAAAATGTTTTAACATGCATAGAAGTTATTTCTCTTTAAAACCTTCTATGTCATGTCAGTAATATTGGATAAACTGTTCTTCAGATTATGAAATGCTTTAAAAGTTGCAGCCCACTAAGTACATTAGTACTTAGCCCAAAAATACTTTCAAATGTTTTCAGGTTAATGGTGGGTGATGACGGTGCGGAGCTGAGGCTAGAGTTCAACTATTTATTTTAATTTCCGCTGCAGAACTAGCCAGTATCTGTATTTTGTTCCTTAACTTAAGACCTATTATATTGTGATTCTAAACAATATATTTTGTTGAGCCTAGACTATTGACTCTCAAGTATTTTGATCAGTGAATGTTGGTTATTTGAAACATGACACTAAACTTGTGATCCTGAAGTTGTTATGTTTGTTGATTGATTTGTATCACTTGAATACCTGTCTTTCTTCATCCAATTGGGCTAAGCCCGTTCGTTATCCCTTTTATTTGGATTTCACAAGGATTTTTCCTTGTTCATTTAGATGATTAGTCGTACCCCAGTTATAGTTATTGTTTCAAGAATTGGGGTGTGACAGAATGGTATCAGAGCATGAGTTTTCTTTCATGTTTCTGATAACCATAAGCTTTTAAATGTCGAGTCTAGAATAGTACCTCTAGACTTCTAAGAAAGTTGTTGAACCTCAGCTCGCCGTCACACTGCCGCAAGAAAAAGGTACGATTTAAAAGTTTCAAAGTTATTAAATGTTTTAGAGTTTAAGAAGTGCGCGCTTCAGTAAAAGATGCTATGTGAATTGCTTAACGCTTTCCATATGCTATAAGTTATGAATTGCTAATCGCTTTCATATTGTTATTTTGAGTCTCCGACTCATATAACCAGCTAAGTATCGTGTTTGGGACAACCCGAGCCCTTAACGATAAGATGAAGTAAAGTCGTGTTTAGGACTATCGAGCCTTTCACGAATACCAGATGTATGGTCGAGTTAGATTCTTTGAATCTTTCCGGCAATAGAAAAACTTCATGTGACATTTAATATCCACATGTTTCAGGTTTCAAAGAGAATGAACGAATGAGAAAGTTATGTTATCGTTTTAGGTTCACTGCCTATACGATCAGAATAATAAGAACTCTTACAACTGTTTGAGTACCACCCAAGAATGCCTTGGGAATGTTAGTCGTGATAGCTCCGCTTGATCGATTTAAG
Organism: Salvia miltiorrhiza; assembly: GCF_028751815.1. NCBI lineage: Eukaryota > Viridiplantae > Streptophyta > Magnoliopsida > Lamiales > Lamiaceae > Salvia > Salvia miltiorrhiza. Next base: position 284,044 of record NC_080389.1, read on the forward strand.
TAAGGACTGGTAAGATAGAAACGTTTAACATAGATATGTTATAACGTAGCAGAAATGAGATAAGATTTAGGATTCACTTGAGTATTCCACCAAGATAGATCAGTTTCCACATAGAGTTAGCCTTTCATAGGGTTACACTATAGAAGTAATATACCTTAAGTATATCTATGTATGTATATATGTATGCATGCATGCAGAATAAGTCTCACTTTTGTGTTATTTTCGTTCGTAAATCAGAATGGAAGACGCACCAAGAAGACGCGGTAGGGGACGAGGACGTGGTCGTGGTCGTGGACGCGGCAGGGGATTCATCCCTGAAGAGCCAATCCAACAAGTAGCACCAAATCGTACTGCTGAAGAGAAGTTTCGCAAGGAAAAACCTCCAACATTTGACGGGCTGGGGTATCCAACAGACGCCGAAAAGTGGATTAGGGCCATAGAGCGTATCTTTAACTACATCCGTTGCGATGACGAAGACAAAGTAACTTGTGCAACCTACCAACTGGTGGACGAAGCCGACTTCTGGTGGGAATCGGTGAGGCGCACAATGACTGAGGAACAGTGGGGAAATTTCACTTGGGAAGATTTCAAGACTGAATTATACGAGAAATACATACCGGGATGCTATAGACAGAAGAAGCAGAATGAGTTCTGGAATCTGAAGCAGAGGGCTGGGACAGTTACTGAGTACGATAGAGCCTTCAATCAGCTATCAAGATATGCTCCGACGCTGGTGGACACTGATGAGAAGCGTGCAGAAAAATTCAGGAATGGACTGCGCCACGAGATATCAATCTCCCTAGCAAGCCAGGGAGGTCTCACCTACGCACAAACTTTGAGCAGGGCTCTTACCATTGAGTCATTGCTACCAAAAGAAAAAGGGAAAGCTCCGGGACAGTCTGGATTTGTACCACCTCAAGATGGTGGTAAAGGAAAAAGAAAGTGGAACGAGGGAACTGGAGGAAACCCTGGAAATGGAAATGGGAAGAAACCATGGGTTGCTAACCAAAATCAGAATCAGCGTCAGAACCAACAGCCGCAAGCAATGGGACGACCACTTTGCCCAAAGTGTCAGCGACCTCATTCAGGGGAATGCCTGAAAGGAATGAATATATGCTATAGATGTGGGGAAACTGGGCACTATGCTTCAGTATGTCCGAAGAAGAACGGAGGAGCACCTCAACAGCAAAACCCCAGAAATCAACAACGACAAAATCAGGGTCCTGGAGGACAACGGGGACAGCCACAGAATGCTAGGGCCTATGCCCTTAACCAAAAACAAGCGGCGGGAAACCAAGGAAACTTGGCAGGTATGATTAATGTTTTCGACGTGCCGATTATAGCTTTGTTTGATACTGGAGCGTCCCACTCTTTCATTTCACATACTGCTTGTAAGAGATTAGAACTGGCTCCACAATTGGCTGAGACAATTTTAGAAGTTAGCACTCCAGGTGGTAGAAGATTGGCTGCTAAGGACATTATCTCGAACTTAGAGCTGAACATAGGTGCTGAAACATTTAAGGCAAATTTGTATGTCATCACTATAATAGAGTTTGACATAATCCTAGGGATGAATTGGCTTACTCAAGTCGGTGCCACGATACTGTGTAGCGAGAGAAAGATCTCTTTCCAATCCGCTGGAAAGGAGAAGGCAAGTTTTCATGGCATAAGAATGGGAGGAAGAGTACCAGTGATTTCGGCGATGAAGGCCACAAAGATAATGAGAACGGGAGAATGTCAGGCTTTTCTGGTCAGTTTGACAGGAGAACATGAAGTAAAGAAAACGATCGAAGAAGTTCCAGTGGTGCGAGAATTCAAAGATGTTTTTCCCGAAGAATTGCCCGGTATGCCACCGAACAGACAACTAGAATTCACGATTGATCTAGAACCCGGGGCAGCACCAGTGTCAAAGGCACCATACAGAATGGCCCCGCCAGAGTTACAAGAATTGAAAGTGCAACTACAAGAACTGTTGGATCTAGGTTTCATACAACCTAGCGTGTCACCGTGGGGAGCACCAGTCTTATTCGTCAAGAAGAAAGATGGTTCACTAAGGATGTGTATCGATTATAGAGAATTAAACAAGCTTACGATAAAGAATAGATATCCTCTTCCAAGGATAGACGACTTGTTTGATCAGTTGAAAGGAGCCGGTGTGTTTTCCAAGATTGATCTAAGATCTGGTTACCATCAACTCAAGATGAAAAGAGAAGACATTCCAAAGACAGCATTTCGAACGCGTTACGGACATTACGAGTTCACAGTGATGCCCTTTGGATTAACGAATGCCCCAGCCGTTTTCATGGATTTGATGAACCGAGTGTTCCATCAATATCTCGATAGTTTTGTCTTAGTGTTTATTGACGACATCCTCATCTACTCTAAGACTGAAGAACAACACCAGGAGCACTTGCGTATCGTACTCGAAACCCTGCGTAATGAGAAATTGTTTGCTAAATTCAGCAAATGCGAGTTTTGGTTGAGAGAAGTGATGTTTCTCGGTCACATCGTGTCGACTGAAGGAATCAAAGTAGACCCCGCTAAGGTCGAAGCAGTCAAGGAATGGAAGACACCATCAAATGTCAATGAGATCAGGAGTTTCCTCGGTCTAGCAGGTTACTACAGAAGATTCATCGAAGGATTCTCAAAATTGGCTAGGCCAATGACTCAGCTTTTGAAAAAGGGGACTAAATACGTTTGGTCTGAAGCGTGCGAACAAAGTTTTAAGGAGCTGAAGACTAGGCTGACTACTGCACCAGTGTTAGCAATACCAGAAGAGAATGAAGAATTCGTGGTGTATACTGATGCCTCGAAACTAGGATTGGGTTGCGTGTTGATGCAAAATCAGAAAGTGATAGCATACGCGTCTCGTCAATTGAAGCCCCATGAGCTGAAGTACCCTACTCATGATTTAGAACTAGCAGCCGTCGTGCACGCGCTGAAGATTTGGAGACACTACCTCTATGGAGTAAAGTGTGAGATCTTTACAGATCATAAGAGTTTGAAATACTTCTTCGAGCAAAAGGATTTGAACATGAGACAACGAAGATGGCTCGAATTAGTAAAGGATTACGATTGCACCATCAGTTATCATCCAGGAAAAGCGAATGTAGTAGCTGACGCACTGAGTCGAAAGACGAAGGCTAAGCTAGGGTATTTCATCACCCAGCAGAAGGAACTGATCCGTGACTTCGCCTCACTCAGTTTGGAAATTGTTCATCCTCCAGACACAGTATCGGGTTGTGTTGCTGCATTGATAGCTAAACCTGATTTGAGGGAAAGAATTGTGCAAGCACAAAGAGAAGATTGGTTCTTGGAGAAGATGCGTCTAGCTGCAAGAACGAATGAAACGAAAGGATTCACTGAAGCAAAGGATAATGCACTTATGGTTGGTGAAAGATTGTGTGTGCCACACAAAGAAGAATTAAAGAATGAGATTATGAGCGAGGCTCATGATACTCCTTACACTGCACATCCAGGCAGCACAAAGATGTATCAGGATTTGAAGAAAATTTTCTGGTGGAAAGGAATGAAAAGAGATGTAGCGTTGTTTGTAGAGCGATGTCTCGCTTGTCAACAAGTGAAGGCCGTGCATCAGAGGCCGTATGGAATGCTGCAACCACTACCTATCCCTGAGTGGAAGTGGGAGCACATTAACATGGACTTCGTAGTGAGCCTACCGAGGTCGGCACGTGGAAACACTGCTATTTGGGTCATAGTGGACCGATTATCAAAGTCAGCGCACTTTCTGCCAATTCAAATGACTTTTGGATTGGAGAAACTTGCAAAGTTATATGTCAGAGAGATAGTACGCCTTCATGGTGTACCTGTATCTATCACATCAGATCGTGACACCAGATTTACATCGCGTTTCTGGAAAAGTTTACAAGAAGCAATGGGCACTCAGCTAAATTTCAGCACAGCGTACCACCCTCAGACTGACGGGCAGTCAGAAAGAACGATTCAGATCCTAGAAGATATGCTGCGAACGATTGTCACAGACAAAGGTGGAAGTTGGGAGGATTTGTTACCTCTTGTAGAATTTGCTTATAACAACAGTTATCAAGCAACAATTGGAATGGCTCCATATGAGGCTTTGTATGGCCGAAAATGTCGATCACCACTTTACTGGGATGAAGTGGGCGAGAGAAAGTTGTTAGGTCCTGAACTGGTCCAACAGATGGTTGAGAAGGTCGATCACATCAAGCAAAGAATTAAAGAAGCTCAAGATAGACAAAAGTCTTACGCCGATAAACGCCGATCGGAGTTAGAATTCAATGTTGGGGATCGAGTTTTCCTCAAAGTTTCTCCCTCAAAGGGAGTTATACGTTTCGGAAAGAGGGGCAAGTTACGACCCCGTTTTATAGGACCTTTTGAGATCCTAAATAAGATAGGCCCTGTAGCCTATAGGTTGGCATTGCCGCCCAGTATTGGAGACGTACACAATGTGTTTCATGTCTCTCAGTTAAGAAAGTATGTGTTTGATCCAAAACATGTGATTAAGCATGATGAAGTGGTCCTAGCCCAGGACTTAAGTTATGAAGAAAAACCAGTCCAGATACTTGATCGCAAGGTTCAAGTTTTACGTAACAAGAACATCGTTCTTGTTAAAGTGAAGTGGAACCATCACGGGATGGAAGAGGCCACATGGGAACTTGAAGATTCAATGAAAGTCAAGTATCCCCAGCTAGATTATCAAGGTATGTAATTTCGGGGACGAAATTTTTTTTTAAGGAGGGAGGAATGTAATACCCCGTTCCTTTTTGCTAAGTTTAGAATATTTTTTCGAATTTAGAAGTAAGATGATTCACGCCGGATATAAAGAAAATGAATTTATTTTTAATTCCAACAAAAATGATTTACAAAAACATTTGTAAATTTAGTTATTGAATTTATATGCATTGCATATTTATTTAATTTAGTATTTAAGTATTTTCACGAGCTATTTATTTAACGAACCCTGAAGTATTTATTACAGTCCCGATATTTTATCTATGTTCCTAATAGCCACCTTATATCATGATTATTTATAGCATACATGTATTTATGCAGACTAATAAAATCCTCCCATATCTCATCCTCAATCCACTACTCATCAATGGTGCTACACTACTCACCAATTCACTATTTCCACCACCAACGTTAACATCACTACCCACTCACACTTTCCACTCTCCCCACTCACACTTCACACGATACTTTGCCCCCCACCAAAATAAACTTTAGCCATAATACCCATTCCCTTCCACTCACCATTTCTCCTACATACCAAGGAACTAAGTGCAGAGCTACACCCACAGAAGTTCAGCTATACCACACGGACATCCCTATCACTTCACTCATTCTGAAAATTTTCATTTGCTCACCAAGATCATTTCGACAGAATCCAGCACACAAGTAAGATTTCTAAATCAGTTTCTTTACATTCTTCCCTATGAATAAGAGCCTTCATTTAAATGGTATTCATATCTATGAACCTTCTTTTCCAGCAAACAAACAGGATCAACACTCACTGAAATTTCTCACAAGGTAGCCATTTGATTTCTTTTACCTCTGCTCATAAATCGAACTTCAAGCTGCAAGCTTGTTCAAAGCTATATACAATTTGATATATACTCAGCAACGCATTTCAAGCATTTCATTAAAATGACATTCATAATCATAAGCATACAATCTGTATATATATATATATATATATTCATACATCAGAGCATGATTTATAAAAGAAGTAGAGGAGGACGACTTTTTGAAGCTTGGTTTCTCCATGTCTCAGTTCTTGCTTCTAGCTTGTTGAGTGAGTGTTGTGTTTCTTGCTGAGTCGAGTCAGGGGTGGGAAGAGGTTGGTTGTGCGTCGACGGCGCAGTGACGAGCTGTTGCTGCTGCTGTCGCCGAGAGAGAGACCGAGGGAGGCGGCGGCGCTCGTCGTTGCCAAGGGGGAAAGAGAGAGTTGGGGGTTA